>NC_138222.1:17785166-17990166 GCF_964197995.2 Scardinius erythrophthalmus
TCAAGTATGTTAAGAGTCTCAAAAGCATAAAAAAAGAATATTAAAGTTTGATGCGTTGCCACGGCAACAGTATCTAAGATATCAATAATCCTTTCACAGGTTTACATCTGCCGTGTGTCTACATTGTACACATAAAGTTTGAAGCAAATCTGGTAAAAATAAGACAGTGATTTCAAAGCATTTTAATAGTGATGTACTTCCTGCTGCCTGTTGGTGGCGCTATAACTTTGACTCACAATAGTCACATCTGTGCGATCGGCCTCTTACAACGAACACACTGCTGAAGTTTCATCAAGATCAGTTAATGTATGCAGAAGTTATAACACACTTCCTGTTTCATTTTTTCGCCATAAATTCGTTTCCTCGCCACGGCCAAACCGTTCGAGATATCAAAAATCCGTCCGCAATTTAGCATCCTCAATGTCTTGACTTCATGCACACCGAGTTTGGAGGCGAATCGATGAATTCCCTAGGAGGAGTACATTAAATTCCACAGCATGCGTTTCCAAACAACCCTAAATAGCCGACTTCCTGTTGGGCTGGCGTAAAACTTAGAGCACGAAAGTTGTTCGGCCCGATGAGATCTATATGTGTACCGAGTTTCATATTATTACATGCAAGCGTGTCTGATTTATGGACAAGTGTTCGGATCCCGTTCCAGGGGGCGCTGTTGAGCCCCCCTGCCACGCCCGGGTACCAGCTTCAGTCCGGCCCTGATGGCCGCGGGTTCTGACCTGTGTGCAAAATTTCAAGAGTTTTCGAGCATGTTAAGGGCCCCAAAAGTGGCCGAAAGGTTGACAAAATAATAATAATAATAATAAATATAGCTGCGAGCAGCGATTGCGGGCCCAAGCCGGTGGCACCGCCAACCTGGTGCCTTTAGTTACACTAAAGGCACCGGGGTGGCGGTGTCACCGGCTTGGGCCCTCCATCGCTGCTCGCAGCTATATATATATATATATATATATATATATATATATATATATATATATATATATATATATATATATATCAGACAAGTAATATTCTTTGTCTTGTCACTTAAAAAAAAAAAAATATATATATATATATATATATAATTACTTTTTTTGGATGCTAAACTATTGTTTATTATATGCTTTGTACTTCACTCACGTTCCAATATCGAAGGGAAAAATGATCCTCTTCACATGCGCAAAAATGTCCTTGGAAAATTCACAGTGGAGCGGTGCTTACTGTGATTGTACGAATTGTACTACTGACTATTTAGAGCAGTGTAATCTTTATATGTTAGGTTGACCATTTTATTATTATATTTTATTAAGTCTATAATGAACAGGCTGCAATGTCAAGATTGCAATGCTAGTGTGTGTGTGCGTGTGTGTGTGTGTGTGTGTGTGTGTGTGTGTTCATGTTTTTCTGTCCCGGTGGGGACTTTAACCTGAATGCACACAGACTCATGGGGACTCGTATCACAGTGGGGACCTAAATAGAGGTCCCCATGGGTAAACAAGCTTCATACAGAATGAGTTTTTTTGGAAATGTAAAAATGCAGAAAGTTTTCAGTGATGGGTAGGTTTAGGGGTAGGGTTAGTGTAAGGAGATAAAATATACAGTTTGTACAGTATAAAAATCATTAAATCTATGGAGAGTCCCCACAAAGATAGTAAACCGTGTGTGTGTGGGTGGGTGTGTGTGTGTGGCGTGGGCGCGTTTGAACAGTGGACACATAAAAACATACTCCGTCATTATACAGGACGACATTCAAACTGCAAAGTGTTAACTTATATTTGTGTACAGTCGCAATAAAACACAACATTGTGCTTTTGTAAAATAATTTCAAGCAATCAACCCCCGAAAGGCGCTAATTTTAAAATTAAACTAAAATGCTCATGGCTGCACGGGCATTCATAACGGTGCACATCCACGGCGAGGAACGAGCAGAACAGAGTGAACGTTTTTCAGTTAATTCCTACTTCCATAGGAATTAATTTGAAACGCTCGCTCAACCACTATCAATGTCAGTGTGGACGAACATATTTTACTTTCGTTTTTAAGTTGGCGATTCAAAAGCCCCCAGCGGTGTCACATGTCGATTAACCGGTGGTAAAATATTCTCACCGTCACATACCTAGTATATTTTTAAGTAGATACAATAGGCCTACCTGATTTTGAACACAAGAGGGCAGTATAGCCCTATGTATGACTTGACTTTTATGGGACTAAATAGTACAATTACTATTTTTAAACTTATAAATATTTATTAAATTGAAAAAAAAAAGAATAAAATGGGTTTAGTTGTGATATTTTTATACTTTTATATAGAAATAAATGGTGTTTAATTACATTTTTAGAAGATGAGGCTTTAAGTGTTACTTTACTTTAGCCCCTCACTATAGCAAAACCGTTTGAGATGTTTAATATCCGTTCACAATTTAGCATCTTTAATGTATCTTTATCATTTTGAAAAAGTTTGGTGTGAATAAAATAAACCAGTTAGGAAGAGTAGCTAAAAACTGTAGTCTGAAATATCCAAAAAATCCACATTCAAACCAAAATATCTGACTTCCTTTTGCTCTGAGCTAATAACTGTAAATTAGAAAGTTGTCCGGCTCGGTGAGACCAATATATATACTGATTTTTGTAACTGTTGGTAAAACTAACCCACCCACTTTTGTCAAACGCATGTTGAAAGTGACACACTTCCTGCTGCCAGTTGGTGGCGCTATAACTTTGACTCACGATAGTTACATCCATCTGATCTGCCTCTTACCACGAACACACTGCTAAAGTTTCATCAAGATCAGTTAATGTATGCAGAAGTTATAACACTTCGTCTCCTCTCTTTTCTCGCCATAAATTTGTTTCCTCGCCACGGCCAAACCGTTCGAGATATCAAAAATCCGTCCGCAATTTAGCATTCTCAATGTCTTGACTTCATGCTGACTGAGTTTGGAGGTGATTGAATGAATTCTCTAGGAGGAGTACATCACATTCCACAGCAAGCGTTTTCCAAACAACCCATAATAGCCGACTTCCTGTTGGGCTGGCGTGAAACTTGACAGAGGGAAAGTTGTTCAGCCCGATGAAATCTATATGTGTACCGAGTTTCATATTAATTCATGCAAGCGTGTTTGATATATGAACCAAGTTTTCAGACCCTGTTCAAGAGGGCGCTGTTGAGCCCCCCTGCCACGCCCGTTTCTGAAACTTTTCACATGTCTACTGGCTAATAAGTGTTATGTGTCTGTCGAGTTTCATCCAATTTCAAGCATGCTAAGAGTTTCAAACGCATCCGAAAAGAATATTAAAATTTGATGCGTTGCCACGGCAACAGTATCTAAGATATCAATAATCCTTTCACAGGTCTACATCTGCCGTGTGTTTACATTATACACATAAAGTTTGAAGCAAATCGGGTAAAAGTAAGAGGGTGACTTCAAAGCATTTTGAAAGTGACACACTTCCTGCTGCCAGTTGGTGGCGCTATAACTTTGACTCACAATAGTCACATCCATGTGATCGGCCTCTTACAACGAATACACTGCTGAAGTTTCATCAAGATCTGTCAATGTATGCAGAAGTTATAACACACTTCCTGTGTCCCATTATTCGCCATAAATTAGTTTCCTCGCCACGGCCAAACCGTTCGAGATATCAAAAATCTGTTCGCAAGAATTCATCCTCAATGTCTTGACTTTATTCTCACCGAGTTTGGTGGCGATCGGATGAAATCCCTAGGAGGAGTATTTCACATTCCATTGTATGCGTTTTCCAAACAACGTATAATAACCGACTTTCTGTTGGGCTTTTGTAAAACTTAGAGCACGAAAGTTGTTCGGCCCGATGAGATCTATATGTGTACTGAGTTTCATATTATTACATGCAAGCGTGTTTGATTTATGGACCAAGTTTTCGGACCCCATTCCAGGGGGCGCCGTCGAGCCCCCCTGCCACGCACCGGTACCAGCTTCAGCCCGGCCCTGATGGCCGCGGGTTCTGACGTGTGTGCAAAATTTCAAGAGTTTTTGAGCATGTTAAGGGCCCCAAAAGTGTCAAAAAGGCAAAAAAAAAAATAATGAAGAAAAAAAAAAAAAATCCTTACGGAAACAATAGGGCCTTCGCCCTTTCAGGGCTTGGGCCCTAATAATCCTACCGAAAACAATAGGGCCTTCGCCCTTTCAGGGCTTGGGCCCTAAAAATAATCCTACCGAAAACAATAGGGCCTTCGCCCTTTCAGGGCTTGGGCCCTAATAAATAATCCTACCGAAAACAATAGGGCCTTCGCCCTTTCAGGGCTTGGGCCCTAATAACAAATAATCCTACCGAAAACAATAGGGCCTTCGCCCTTTCAGGGCTTGGGCCCTAATAATCCTTACGAAAACAATAGGGCCTCCGCCCTTTCAGGGCTTGGGCCCTAATAACGACATTAGAGGTGGCTACTAAGGATGAGAGAGTACTCCACATAACTTAAGTTTTTGAAGTGACTGTGCTGTTCCTGACTGGTGCAGAGGCAGTGAATGACACGACACAAACTGCATTCACTAGTGTTTTCCATACTAAACTTTCTTTGCTAATGCCCTATACATTCAAAGGATTCGTTAACATTGAATGTGAAACTTACCGAGCATGATGATCCTTTACAGAATACTTGACTATCAACAATGAACCCAGCAGTTGCCCTCCTAAACTTACGCCAAGGGAATCGTCCCCTGGAAACGTATGTGGAGGAATTTTGTGGACTATGCTGCCAGGTGAATTTTAATGATGTGGCTTTAAAAGACATTTTTAGGTTTGGACTCGACGAACCGTTGCGCTATGAACTGCCAGGGGGGAAAATTCATTTTTCCCTAGAGGAATATATTGACTATGCCCTTTTTTTAAGCGGCTCAACTTTTACTGTGGGTTTTACGGATGAGGAACACCGCAAACTCACAGTATCCTCTCAGCCTGGGTCTGTTCAAGTCATACCTGCCAAGCCTGAGCCACTTCACGTCATGCCTGCCAATCCTGTGTCATGATCAATGAAACGGAAACAAGGATGCAAGTAAAATTCTTTATTTGTAAATAGTTCAGATCAATGGTCTCTGGAAGACTGGTGGCGCAGGGACTAGATGGTCAGCAACAGGTAGACGAAGTGATGAGATGTTGATGTCGGTGAATGGTGAAGTAATCCAGACAGGGAACGTAAGCCAGGTGAACACGGAACAGGAACAAGAGCACGAAACTGAAACGCCGACTGGAACAGGACCAAACACATACGAAAGACATCAAACAACGATCTGACAAAGAGAGAAGAGTGCAATGAGTATTTAAGGATGAGGGAATAGGCTGCAGCTGGTGAGGAGAGTGAAATCAGCTGGATCGCTGATCTATCTGAAATGACACTTGGTGACTTTTGTTGTATTAGCTATGTGAACACACAAAAAAATCATGGACATGATTCGGATATGTTAAAGGGTCGTAAAAAAAATAGTCACACTTGGCTTCCTCGCGGTCAAAAATGACCATCATAGGAAATGAATGGGAAATACTAAAAAAATCTGAAAACTCAGAGAAACCTTTGGTGGTACAAACTACAAATCAGCCACTGTGCAGAAAAAAAGTGCACAGCAATGAAGGGGTGATACTCCCCCTCCCTCTAAAACATCAAGAGTGCAAATAAGACACCACACAAACACACACACAGAGAGAGAGAAATGAACTGGTAAGACTGAAACAGCAAATTTTGCTCCAAACTATATAAAACCTAGATAATCATAACTCCTAAACTGTAACAAGGAGAGTCAAAAGGTAGGTATCGTTTGAAAGAACTCTTTTTTATTTTTTTGAAAATATAAATTAGATTACATTTGGACATTGTCCTGCCGAGAAATTGCTGATAAAAGACAATATATATATATATAATTTTTATTATGATTTTGCATATCTTTCTTATTTGTCATGGAATAACTCAGGAAGGAAATAAGGTAGGAGGAACATTCTTTTTTAGTGAAGTCCCCCTACATGTTAGCTGCATCTGGATATATATATATATTTTTTTTTGGGATAAAGGAATCAAAAGTTACAGCATTTGGAACAGAGATAGCCTTTTTGTACAGTCTTTGACACCCCCTCAAATCAAATCAAAATAATAAAATCAAAAAAATAAAATAAAATAAATAAATAATAAATATTAATTCTAATGGAAAAAATAGCTCATAAAATTTTTATAAATATTGCATAGTACCATAGAAACCTTTCAAAATTTTAAATAATCACAAAATATTACTGAAAAAAAATATATTACATTGGTTTTCCTGAAAAAAAAAAAAAAAAAAGGAAAATTTTAAGGCTTCGGGCTTTTTTGACCGCGAAGAAGCCAAGTTTGACCCGCAAACGAAGAAGCCCTGAGGGTTAAAATAATGTTTATTATTATTATTATTGTTATTATTATTAAATTTTTATTCCTATTTTTTAATCTACAGTTTGATAATGAGTGTTTGCTGTTATGTTATTTTATGTTTTTGCTGTTCGATCATAATTGCTGTTCCCTTCTGTTTTCTAAAGTTCCCTAAAGTTTTTATTACCATTTATAGAATTAAAATGAATAAAATACCAATTAATTGCAAAATGTCTGTATAAAGTGTTTTGAATTATCACTGTCCATCCCTTATTTTGTTCGATTTTTTAAATTATCAAATACTGAGTAACAAAAATGTTTGCATTGTGTTCCCTTTCTAACCAAATGTTATTGTTTGATTGTAATCATAATGCAAAACCTGATACTTATATAAAAAAAAAATAAAAAAAAAGTAGTCTTTTAGAATATCTAAATATATATCTAAATTAAAAAAAACGAATAAGATAGAGAAATCATGTCTAAAACAACATTAGGAATCAAAAAGCCTTCCTATGTGTTAATAGATTTCGTAGAAGTGCCGCCTCGCGAACCCACATCGCTAATCCGATTGGCTTTGCTTTTTCTTTCTAACTTGTTAGAGGCTGTAGCTTAAGCGGCAAAATTCCTCCGAAACCTAGATGCGGTAAATGAGGGAGAAATGAACAAAAATACGGGACAAATCGTGTCAAATATTGATTCTGGGACAGTGCAGTTTTTTTTTCAATGTATGACAATCGCGGGATAAGTAGCAAACCCAAACTGTGTGTGTGTGTGTGTGTGGGGGGGGGGGTTGGGTGTTTTGTGTGTGAGTGTGAGTGTGTGCGCGCGCGTGTCTGTCTTTCCGTCTCTCTCTGTATGTCTTGGTAAACCCTTGTGGGTGTAATGTCCCATAATGTAATCAAATGCCCCACAATGATGGCAATATCCGTAATCCTTGTCCTTATGGGGACAAGGATTTTTTGATCCACATGAGGAAAACAGCGTATAAATTATCTAAGTGATGTTTTTTGAAAAATGTAAAAATGCAAAACGTTTTCTGTGATGGGTAGGGTTTGTGTAGACTATTTGTACACAGTTTGTACAGTATAAAAAATGTGTGTGTGTGTGTGTGTGTGTGTGTACACTTTGTGATGGGCACTTACAGTGAAAGATCATGACAACAGGTTATTTTATATGTGCTTGCTATTTAAAAAGATTAGTACATCTGACAAATCATGTTTCTATTTAAGTCTAGTGTTTTGCACAAGTTTCTGTAAGGGTTGTGTTTAGGGGTGTTGTGTTTAAATAGTTGCAATAAAATATTATTTTATTTTGAGCTCTTTGTCTGTGCTGCGCAGGGGAGCAGCCAATCAACTGCGATTAGGTCAAGCTGACTCCGCCCCCTCTGGGAAGCTGCGTAGAAAGAAAGTTCGAGAGAACACAAGAAGAGAAACGTGAGCTAGAAGTGTTGATTTATAACTGCGCGAAATGTTGATTTATTAAAAGTCATTTGTAGATGTTTTGTTGTGGAACGAATTGAAGTAGTTTTGAAAGAACTTACCTTTATCCTGTTGATACGTGTGACTGTTGTTACGCTGGAATCCAATGAGTAGCGTTAGGCCATCGTTGCGTCATCCGGTGGAAACCTGAAAGAAAATAGGAAATATCATTAATACACAAAGGAATCGGTCAGTTTTGTTATCTTAGAATTTAGATTCTGGATTCTTCTGTTCGAGGACTGCTTGATATGAACACTTCAAATGTGCACTGTGTGAAGATGGCGGGCCACCCTTGAGACGACCAAAGACACTTACCTTTTTGTCTTCGTGGACATCTGCATTGCTTCCAACGAAATATTTCATTGGGTTCTTGAAGGTTTGGAGTATTTACAACATTTCAATTATTTTTGAGCACAGGACCATTCTTTATAAGGAGCTGAGGAAAAAATATGTATCATTTGTTATCTTCTGGACTGACATTATCGAACTGTGCATTCTAAAAGGTTACTGAACAGATTTTTGTTCATGCAATTTTACATAATGTTTATGTTGTAAACTTGTATATGTGATTTCACATACACTGGTATTTGGGTTATTTTTTCCCCCAAATGTGTTGTTAGAATTGATTTGAGTTACAATTCAAGTGTTAAAATTGAGCTAATATTGACATAAGGTCATAAGTAAAGGAAGAAATCTAGAATTTGAACATTTGAGTCAAGAACAAAATTTAATTTATTTTGAGGGAAGGAATCTCCTTTGTGAAGTTCCATTTAAAATTCATTCAGTTACCTTATTTGGTTAAAAGTCTGATTTTAAGTTTATTTATGCACTTTTGATATACATCTCTTTTGCTTGTTTTGTTAATTTCTATGCAGTGTTATTGACATACATAAAATCTGAAAAAAAAAAAAAATCTCACCTTTATATAAATAAGTACATTTAAATCATATACTTGTGTGTGTGTGCTCTTGCCTCTTACGAGTTTTTGAGTCTTCTGATGAGTATTAACCTGGTCTAATGCGATCCTGCAAGTAAATCTAAGTAAATTCTAGTGAGCCATTGTCTTTTTACTATAAGTTAACCCCTAATCGGCTGACGGGGGTTACACTTATTTGTGGCGAGCCAGCCAGGAGAGGCAAAGGAGACCACTATGGCGTCATTTTTTAGTCAAATGTTATGAGCGTGTAAGACATGCTCACGAGAACATTATGTTATTTCACACGCGCAAAAATGAACCTTCAGCTGGCATGATAAAAGTACTCGCGCACAAATTCAACAATCGAGAGGTGTACAGGTAGCTGCGAGCGAGCGCCTGGCATACTCTCATGCTTGTACAGTGGAATCCTGCTCGCGGAGTGCTGTTTTGCTCGCGCAGTGGATTTCTGCTCGCTCAGCTGATTTCTGCTCGCTCGAGTCTACACGACTTTTGACAATTTGGGGGCGGAAACCAAGGAGGGCACTGACCCTCTTATGATTGGTCACTTTCATCATGGAAAATCTTGGGAAATCCTAACCCCGCCCACCTTCAGACGCAGCGCGAGTCACTCAGCTCGCTCTGCTACTCCGGCTATCTCTGTATATTTTAGGCAACGAAATATGTGATAAAACACATTACTAACTATTTTCGTTTTCATTTAAAGAAAATCTTAAACATTATAGCCACACAAATGTAGTTCATGCAACGCGTATTGATTATATTCACTGCACATAACGTTTGCCTATTTATAAAAACAAAACAAAATATAAAACACAACCCTGCCTCTTTTCGTTTTAAATATAATATAAAAACATTAAACATTTTAATATGGCCCAGGCAATATGTGCATTTGTACTAAACAACAGATTTTGCAGTAAACAACATTACAGTTTTAAATTTTTTAAATACAATTATTAGCCTACAATTTAAAATGACAAAACTCAACCCAGTCTCTTTTTGTTAAATTTCAGTTTTATCAATATTAGCCATGATAAAAGTATAAGTAAAAGCTATACAAATAAAGCAAACAATTCAGTCAAACACACAAAGTCAGCGCTCTAGTCTAACCAAGGTAATGTTAAATAGCTTATAAAGTTATGAAACTTCCCCTCAGCCAAAACGATTGGCCAGGGAATAAATTATAGATTCACGAGACCAAAAATCGCCCGTTAGATATACACAAGACGAATTATATCTCATGTTTAACCACTACAGAGACGCCAGCGAAAGCGGCGAACGTCAGAACGACTATAGCTGAGGAAAGGCTGTTCCAGGCGTGGTACATGAGCGCCGAGCGCCCGGTCATCGTTGTATGGTTAGACTAGCGCTGACTTTGTATGTTTGACTGAATTGTTTGCTTTATTTGTATAGCTTTTACTTATACTTTTATCATGGCTAATATTGATAAAACTGAAATTTAACAAAAAGAGACTGGGTTGAGTTTTGTCATTTTAAATTGTAGGCTAATAATTGTATTTAAAAAATTTAAAACTGTAATGTTGTTTACTGCAAAATCTGTTGTTTAGTACAAATGCACATATTGCCTGGGCCATATTAAAATGTTTAATGTTTTTATATTATATTTAAAACGAAAAGAGGCAGGGTTGTGTTTTATATTTTGTTTTGTTTTTATAAATAGGCAAACGTTATGTGCAGTGAATATAATCAATACGCGTTGCATGAACTACATTTGTGTGGCTATAATGTTTAAGATTTCTTTAACCTGTTAAGCTTCACCAGTGCGTCGGCGCACTGAAGCGTTTTTTTTTTTTTTAGTTAAAAATTACTATCAGATTTAATGTTATACATTGACAAACTATACATCATTAAAAAGATATAAGACTCAAGTTTCAGTATTTGACCACTATTGTATTCTGAAAAACTTATAGTGACAGTTATGTCTTAATTTGTGTCAGGAGTTATGAAATGAAAAAATGAGTTGATACCTTTAATATGAATTATGCGCGTCAGCCGCTTTCATTCATAAAAAACTCCCGTGCTGTCGTCATGACAGCGATACACAAAACAACGTCCCTCAGGGC
Source organism: Scardinius erythrophthalmus (assembly GCF_964197995.2). Classification (NCBI taxonomy): domain Eukaryota; kingdom Metazoa; phylum Chordata; class Actinopteri; order Cypriniformes; family Leuciscidae; genus Scardinius; species Scardinius erythrophthalmus. Next base: position 17,796,024 of record NC_138222.1, read on the forward strand.
TTTAGCTCAAAACTGTGCAGATTTGGAGAAATATTGATATATTTTCATAGGTTTTCATCAGATTTCTATAGACAGGAATAATATTTATTGAATTTATGCCCAAATGCGTCGATGTAATCATAATGAGTGCTGGATACTGTGATGTATTTTGTTTTCAATCCATACCAACAGCCTGAGGGCGCTACATGCACAATAATAGTCCATATATATAACATGAAGAAGAGGCATGATCATGTGACATTCCAGGAAGTCTCGAACACATTCAAAGCTATCAGAGATCGCTGTAACATGTTTTGAAGACAATAAACATGATTGAAATGATATTTGGTTTACCTGTGTTCTTCGAGTAATGTCAGGTATTTCCATAATTATAGATTATATTTATAATGTAATGCTAATCGATATAGACTTTATCATTGTGCAGAATAAAATATATATCTATATTTTCTGTCTGATTTTTTTATCTGAAGCGAAATTAAATCACAGAAGATTATTTAAAATACTCTACTTGCGTTATGAAGTAAGTTTGGAGCACAAACATGGTTTTAATCTCATAAATTGTCGTGTATTGATGGTGTGCTAAGCTAACATGCTAGCTAGCCCTAGGTGCACCTGCCACATATAGCAGTTATCCTTTTATGTTTTTTTTTCTAAATATGCTTACTGAAATTCAAGCAGGGCATTTGATCCAGTTTTTAAATGTTAAGTGAGAACTTTGATAAAAGAAATTAGGGATTGAAACCCTATGAATAGCTTGTGAATAGCCAGTCGTTAGTAACTATAATGCAGACAAAAGAAATGCATATTTCGAGCCATAACCAGGCTGGAGAGGTGTGAATGTGTGCAGGGGGAGACTGAGACTGAATGGGGCTCGTTTGCACCACAAAACAATAGAGACAATATACTGAATTGATGTTTAGAAGATGGCAATAAACATCAGTAGCATTTTAAAGTAGCAAATCAAAATAAAGTCATTGACATGGTCTTGAAAAACATTTAACTAAATACAGAGTTTTGGACTTATTATCTTCAGATTTTAAATATAAAATGTTTAGACATGTGGCCTTAGCTGTAGTGCATTTCTAGATTGCTCCAGTGCCAACTTCAATTTTATTTTCATGAGGATGTTTCATAAAAAATAATTTCTAATAACTTTACAAAACTTTGAAGCTATTTATAACATTTTCTTTCATTATGACAATAATTAATTCTACATTTACAATAAACTGCCAGGTGTCAGCTTTCAAATGAGACCATACTTGTGCTTTTAGTACAAAGGGTTCATGAACTGTATCTGTTTAAGTTTGGGTATGTCATTTCTGGGGATTTTTCAAAAGTGGCGTTGCAGCTTAACAGGTTAAATGAAAACGAAAATAGTTAGTAATGTGTTTTATCACATATTTCGTTGCCTAAAATATACAGAGATAGCCGGAGTAGCAGAGCGAGCTGAGTGACTCGCGCTGCGTCTGAAGGTTGGCGGGGTTAGGATTTCCCAAGATTTTCCATGATGAAAGTGACCAATCATAAGAGGGTCAGTGCCCTCCTTGGTTTCCGCCCCCAAATTGTCAAAAGTCGTGTAGACTCGAGCGAGCAGAAATCAGCTGAGCGAGCAGAAATCCACTGCACGAGCAAAACAGCACTCCGCGAGCAGAAGCCCGCTGCGCGCGAGCAGGATTCCACTGTACAAGCATGAGAGTATGCCAGGCGCTCGCTCGCAGCTACCTGTACACCTCTCGGTTGTTGAATTTGTGCGCGAGTACTTTTATCATGCCAGCTGAAGGTTCATTTTTGCGCGTGTGAAATAACATAATGTGCTAGTCGTGAGCATGTCTTACACGCTCATAACATTTGACTAAAAAATGACGCCATAGACCACACACACATTTACTAGTATTCACTTAAAGTTCCCGTCTTGAAAAAACTAGTTATTTCTTTTTTTCTTCCCTCCATCAATCATAGAAATAGTGACGCAAAAAAAAAAAAAAAAAAAAAAAACACAAGTAGGACAAAATGGAGGTTGTAGAGAAAGAATGCGTGAAAGTCCCAAATGCTATTTTAATTACTGGCATAACTGAAACAGAAGTAGATGAGGAAATATTGGACTTTGTGAAACAGTACAGGTCAATTAACAGAACCATCCCAGTAAGTGATACTAGCCCAGAGTCAAATAAGTCTTTAATAGTTGAATTCAACTCAGGGCTAGCAGTGTGAACCCTCCGGACAATGCTCCCATATGTCAACCAAGCACAGGATGATCCCGAAGTCTCTTTCCATGTAACAGCCCTGTCAGATATTTATGTTCAGAAACTGGGAGAAACCACAACCCAAACTTACCTCAATGAGCTGGAAGCATTGGCAAGCCGTAGTGGAGAAAGTTTTGAGGATGTTTTGAAGGGCATGTTAGTTCATATTCATGAGAGGGTTGTGCCAAAGCCGTATTCTGTACCCGCTCTTGCTGAAGCTGACGACACTTTACCTGCTCATTCGACTGCTCCGTCCCAAACTGATTTCACTCCTAAACAGTCTCAGGTGCCAACAAATGCTGCACGACATTGCACAGTTCCGCTAGCATCTGCAGCCGCAGGCCCAGAATCCCCATCACTTACCGTCAGTGACTTAAACCCACCTGCAGTGCAAAAAGTTGTGGTAGAGCATCTTGTACGCACTAGTGACTTTGCGATATCTGGGAACTCACCATTAAGACTCTGTGCTTTCTCTGGGCGAACTCCCCATCCACCCAATGAAGTTGATTACGAAACTTGGCGCACCAGCGCTGAACTTCTCTTCCAAAACCCAACGGTCTCTGATTTCCACAGAGTACGCAGAATCTGTGAGAGTCTCCTGTTCCCAGCGGCAGACATTGTAAAATCCCTTAGTCCTACAGCATCGCCTTCAGCTTACATTCAGCTCCTTGATTCTGCTTTTGCACCCATTGAAGATGGCGACGAATTATTCGCTAAATTTCTGAACACATTTTCAGAACCCAGGTGAAAAGCCATCTGCTTATTTACAGCGACTGCACGTGGCATTGCAGACCACCATGCGACGTGGTGGAGTCCTTAGCTCAGAGATTAACAAGCATCTGCTTAAACAGTTCTGTAGAGGATGCTGGGAGAGTTCCTTGCTTTTAGAGTTGCAATTAGAACAGAGAAAAGGTTCACCGCCGTCCTTTGCCGAGCTAATGACAACGTTACGTACTGAGGAGAGCAAACACGCTTCAAAAAGTTTACGGATGAAACAACACTTGGGAAGTTCTAAGCAGCGTGTCGTTGTACAGTCTCAAACAGCTGTTGGAGAAGATGTGACTCAGTTACATTCTGTTACTGCTCAGTTAGCAAGTCAAATAACTGAGCTCCAAAGGCAGCTTGCGGCACTAACCTCAAACCAGTCCAAAGACAAATCAAATACAAAGATGAGTGCTGTCAAACCTGGGAATAAGCAGAGCACAAGTAGTCCCAAGGGGAAAAACAAAGCTGCAGACAAATCACAGCCAATCAGATCTAAACCGGGCTACTGCTTTAGATGTGGAGAGGAAGGGCATATTGCCAGCTCATGTTCAAATGATCCAAATCCCACATTAGTAGCAGAAAAGAGAGAACAACTCACAAAGCGGCAGAACGAATGGGATCTGCAGTATGGCAACCTCAAGCCCCGTTTAAACTAGGCGCAGTTCCTGCTGCGGGACAAACAGGAACTGAGACCGAATCAGAGTGTCCCGAACAGCATAAAGAGTTTATGGCACAAGCACAGGTGAACTCACGACAATCAGTTTTACCCAGAGGATTAATTGGGGCCAGATGCACTGCCCAAGTAGACATAGCAGGAATGACGTGCGATTGTTTGCTCGAAACTGGTTCCCAAGTCACCACCATCACGCAGTCTTTTTACAACAGAAATCTTGGTGACCAACAAATTTACCCTCTAGATAATTTGCTTGAGGTTGAGAGCGCCAATGGCCAAAATGTCCCCTACCTTGGATACGTTGAAGTTACTATAACCTTTCCCAGAGATTTTGTTGGAATAAGAATGGAGGTGCCTACCTTAGCTCTTGTTATCCCTGATCTTCCTTCTGCCTTTCAACCGTCTTTACTGATTGGTACAAATACCCTGGATGAGCTCTACAAGGATTTTTCAAAACAAAAACCTTGTTACTTTTCACCCTCATATGGGTACAAGCAAATCCTTAAGATCTTGGAGTTACGCCAAAAACAGGGTGTGGAAGGAAATGTCGGGGTAGTGCGTTTACCTGAAAAGCAATCTCGAGTGATTCCAGCTGGTCAAAGCACAGTTCTTTGTGGAACCGCATCTGTTCGAGGAGTGTACCCCGACAAATGGGCAGTCATCGAACACCCATCCTCCTCTTCTTTACCTGGTGGCTTGATCGTTAAGACATGTGTAGTTACCCTTGGGGAGAGTAAGCCTTATCAATTACCTGTAGTGATCTCCAACCCTACCACTCACGACATCGCAATTCCTTGCAGATGCATTGTAGCTGAATTAAAGGCTGTCCAGTCTGTGATCTTAAACAAACAGTCCAACAGTGTGGATGAAACAGAACCCACTCCAAAGTCTTCTGTTAAATTCAACTTTGGTGATTCGCCCATTCCACCAGAGTGGAAAGACAGGCTTATTAGACAGTTAAGAGAGATGCCAGAAGTATTTTCCTTGCATTCTCAAGATTTTGGATGCACTGATAAGGTTAAGCATAAAATTAACCTTATGGGTAAGACACCTTTCAAACATCGGCCAAGGCCTATACATCCAGAGGACATGGACGCTGTAAAGAAGCATTTGCAGGAATTGCTTGATGCGGGAGTCATACAAGAGTCTGTGTCCCCCTACTCTTCACCAATTGTTGTTGTGAGAAAGAAGAGTGGTGACATTAGGTTATGCATAGACTATCGAAAGTTAAACCAAAGAACCATAAAAGATGCTTATGCCCTCCCAAAATTGGAGGACACCTTTATGGCTCTGACAGGATCTAAGTGGTTCTCAGTACTCGACCTGAAGTCTGGTTTTTATCAAATTGAAGTCGAAGAGAAGGACAAAGCAAAAACTGCGTTTGTGTGTCCCTTGGGGTTCTACGAATTTAACCGTATGCCTCAAGGTGTCACTAATGCACCGAGTACCTTCCAGAGAATCATGGAGAAGTGCATGGCAGACATCAATCTTCGTGAGGTTCTTGTCTTTATAGATGACATAATTGTGTTTTCCAAGGACTTGGAGGAGCATGAAGAAAGGCTACTTAGGGTCTTGTACGGCTTGAAACTTGCCCCAGAAAAATGCATCTTTGCACAGACCTCAGTCAAGTACTTGGACACATAGTGTCTGACAAGGGAGTTCAAACAGACCCTGACAAAGTAACGGCTGTCAAAACCTGGCCGGTTCCTAGGAACTTGAAAGAACTCCGGTCCTTCCTAGGATTCATTGGTTATTACCGTCGCTTTGTCAAAGATTTTTCGAAAAAAGTTAAGCCCTTGAATGACTTAACTTCAGGATACCCCCCTACTCGCCAGGGCATCAAGTCGACAAACAATGGCCGTTATCGAAACCCAAAGGATTTATTCGAAAGTAGGTGGACTACTGCTTGTCAAAAGGCATTTGAACTGATCATTGAGGAGCTCACTACTTCCCCTGTATTAGCATTTGCTGATCCTAAGTTACCATATATCCTGCATACAGATGCTAGCACGTCAGGACTAGGAGCTGCTCTATACCAAGAGCAGGATGGGCAAGTGAGGGTTATTGCTTATGCAAGTCGGGGACTTTCATCCAGCGAATCCAAGTACCCTGCCCATAAACTAGAATTCCTAGCGTTGAAGTGGGCGGTCACAGAGAAGTTCCATGATTTTCTTTATGGCAGCACCTTCACGGTAGTGACAGACAGCAATCCTCTAACCTATGTTCTTTCCACTGCCAAGCTGGATGCGGCAGGGTATAGGTGGTTAGCAGCACTCTCTACTTACGATTTCAAACTGCAGTACAGGTGCGGGAAGCAAAATGTTGATGCCGATGGGTTGTCTCGGCGACCTCATTCAGAGCTCCCTGAAAACGATACTTCTCACGATGAGCAGAACCGAATACTTACCTTTGCTGAGGGTCTCACTGCAGAAGCTGGAGAGCAAGAGATCGCTAGTGAGGTAGTAAGAGCCATATGCGACAGTCGTCTTACCCAATGGTGTGAGTATTCACATGACTTACCTGTGGCCTTCATAAGTTCTCTGACAATGCAGTCAGCTGCCGTGCCTGACGTGTATTCACAAGAGGACCAATGTGGAGGACTACCAACTCTTCCCCATCTATCTCCTTCAGAAATCCAAAGGGCACAACTGGCCGATCCCTGTATCAGAGAAGTCATTACCCAGATTCAGACTGGAGAATCCCCTTCAGGAACTGTCCGTAGTGCTTTGCCTAGGTTACCTTACCTTCTCAGGGAGAGGGAACGACTGGAGTTTCATGACGGAGTCCTTTATCGAAGGAGGAGTGTGGCTGATGAAGTCATGTATCAGTTGGTTTTACCTGAAGAATTCCACTCTGACGTCCTTAATCATCTGCACGACGACCTCGGTCATATGGGAATCGACCGTACTTTGGATTTGGTACGGAGCCAATTCTATTGGCCCAAAATGGCTTCGGATATAGAGCATAAGATCAGAACATGTGGTCGATGTATACAGAGAAAAGTCCTACCTGAAAAGGCAGCACCGCTCGTGAACATTTCAACCAATCGTCCCTTACAATTGGTATGCATGGACTTTCTCACCCTCAAGCCTGACCACAGTAATACAAAGGATGTGTTGGTAATAACGGATCACTTTACTAAATACGCCCTTGCTATTCCTACCCCGAATCAGAAAGCTAAGACTGTTGCGAAGTGTCTGTGGGAGCAGTTCATATGTCATTATGGTTATCCCGAACGCCTTCACAGCGATCAAGGCCCTGATTTTGAATCACACCTAATCAAAGAATTGTGTGATATTGCTGGGGTGCGGAAAGTCAGAACAACCCCATACCATCCGAGGGGAAACCCTGTTGAAAGATTCAACAGAACTCTGCTAAATATGCTTGGAACCCTGGAAGCCAAGAAGAAAAGCTACTGGAAGGAGTTTGTAAAGCCACTTGCACACGCTTATAATTGTACCAGAAATGAAACCACCGGGTTTAGCCCTTATGAGCTGATGTTCGGGCGACAACCTAGGCTTCCGGTAGATTTAGCATTTGGATTACCCCTCAGAGATAAGGCAGATGTGACACATTCTCAGTATGTAAAGAGCCTGAAGTCAAGCCTTGAGGAGAGTTTTCGGATTGCAGCTGAGAATTCCAAAAAGATGGCTGAGAAAATAAAACTCGTTATGACAAACACGTGACAGCATCAGAGTTGAACAAAGGTGACAGAGTTCTTGTGAGAAGCGTCAGATTGAGAGGAAAGAATAAACTTGCTGACAAATGGGAGGAAACGGTATATGTGGTGGTAGACCAATGTGGGGATTTACCTGTGTACAAAGTGTGTCCTGAGTCTCAAACAGGGCCCATTCGAACGTTGCATCGCGACTTGTTGCTTCCTTGCGGAACCCTTTCCTCTGATGTGAGTGAACTCAAGTCACAAAGTTCAGTTCCCAACTCAAAATTCGCAGTAAAGCGGCCTGTGAAAACCCTGAAGAAGATTCTCCTGATTCAGAAGAGGACGTTTACTATTCAAGACCCCAATTTGAGGTTGTAAGTGAGTCTTATACAGTCCATACTTCTGGAGCAACAGAACTTGGAAAGAAAGACATTACCCAATCCTTGGAAACAGGCTCAGTGGGTGAAACGCCTGAATGTCAGGTTACTGAAGACCTATCTGTAAACCTTGAGGAAAACTTACCTGAGAATCCTGGAGTCCAAACTGGAAGAGAAGAATCTGTTGACTTAACCCATTCAACAACTTCAGTAAATCCAAGCTTTAATGGAGAACCTTCGCAGAGTCCAGTTCCGCTGGAAAAGAGTTAAATGATGCAGGACATATTGAAACCGACACAGAAACCTTCGAACATGAAGCACACACACAGAATGAGTTGAGGAGGTCTGTTCGAGTAAAAGAGAAACCTAAAATCTTGACCTACCCTAAATTGGGAAACCCCTTGATAACCGTAGTTCAGTCCCTTCTCCAAGGCCTGAATGATGCCTTCTCAGAGTCCCTGCAAGATTATTCCCAATTGAGTTTGCAGAAGAGTGCGGACACTAACAATATGCAAAGGGACTTGCATGATTCTAAGGGGGGAGGGTGTAACCCAGGTTCAAAAACATTCGTAGTCTGAGTCAGTTTTATGAATACAGTTAGACTAAACAACCAAGAAATGTGAAGCAAATAATAAATAAGATAAAATGCTGAAATACAAATTATTTCACATTAGATAAGATTTATTTGTAATATTAGGCAATATAAATAGTTGCAATAAAATATTATTTTATTTTGAGCTCTTTGTCTGTGCTGCGCAGGTGAGCAGCCAATCAACTGCGATTAGGTCAAGCTGACTCTGCCCCCTCTGGGAAGCTGCGTAGAAAGAAAGTTTGAGAGAACACAAGAAGAGAAACGTGAGCTAGAAGTGTTGATTTATAACTGCGCGAAATGTTGATTTATTAAAAGTCATTTGTAGATGTTTTCAGCCTAGGCCTGGAAAAAATATATATCATTTGTTATCTTCTGGACTGACATTATCGAACTGTGCATTCTAAAACTGAACAGATTTTTGTTCATGCAATTTTACATATGAATGTTTATGTTGTAAACTTGTATATGTGATTTCACATACACTGGTATTTGGGTTATTTTTTTCCCCAAATGTGTTGTTAGAATTGATTTGAGTTATAATTCAAGTGTTAAAATTGAGCTAATATTGACATAAGGTCATAAGTAAAGGAAGAAATCTAGAATTTGAACATTTGAGTCAATAACAAAATTTAATTTATTTTGAGGGAAGGAATCTCCTTTGTGAAGTTCCATTTAAAATTCATTCAGTTACCTTATTTGGTTAAAAGTCAGATTTTAAGTTTATTTATGCACTTTTGATTTACATCTCTTTTGCTTGTTTTGTTAATTTCTATGCAGTGTTATTGACATACATAAAATCTGAAAAAAAAAAAAATAATCTCACCTTTATATAAATAAGTACATTTAAATCATATACTTGTGTGTGTGTGTGTGTGCTCTTGCCTCTTACGAGTTTTTGAGTCTTCTGATGAGTATTAACCTGGTCTAATGCGATCCTGCAAGTAAATCTAAGTAAATTCTAGTGAGCCATTGTCTTTTTACTATAAGTTAACCCCTAATCGGCTGACGGGGGTTACAAAATACAAGTAAGTAATTTAACATATTTTCTCTGTTGCTAAAGTGTAGAGTCATCAACAATTGTAAAAAATAATAATTAGCCATAAATGTTTTCTCTCGCTGTTAATTCCATCAATGTGTTGTTTTGCAAGCTGAGGTGACCGAAACCGTCCTGCTAGGTAGTAGCTCAGGAAGAGAGGCAGGTGGAGAGGCAGGGTCACAGGTGAGGTCAAGCTATGACATAATGTTGACATGTTAGTATAATGAGATTCATTATTGAGACAATTGTTAGGCAGATGATCTGCTGTATAGTTCTTCAATGTGAGTTTGAAATGAGCGCTTTGATTAGGCAGCCACAAGTTGTCTCATTTATATGCATGCATCGTTTAATTTTATCAGGTGACCGAAACCGTCCTGCTAGGTAGTAGCTCAGGAAGAGAGGCAGGTGGAGAGGCAGGGTCACAGGTGAGGTCAAGCTGTGTGATGTTGACATGTTAGTATAATAAGATTCATTATTGAGGCAATTTTTAGGCAGATGATCTACTGTATAGTTCTTCAATGTGAGTTTGAAATGATTAGGCAGCCACAAGTTGTCTCATTTATATGCATGCATTGTTTCATTTTATCAGGTGACCGAAACCGTCCTGCTAGGTAGTAGCTCAGGAAGAGAGGCAGGTGGAGAGGCAGGGTCACAGGTGAGGCCTAGGCTGGTAACAATGTAATCATAAGAGTAAATGTAGATATTTGTTTTGTATTACATTGAGATTGCACTGGTATATTTAGAGGTTTATTAATCACTCATCATACATGGTTTTTAATAATATGGGCATAAAGTGGTTACTAGCCTTATCATAGTGTAGATGTATTTTTCATATACGGTAGTTGATACAGAGTGGTTAATTGTGTACTGTGGTGTATTCTTAAGGATGCTGATTCATCTGTAGACAGCAATAGACAGAGTAGCTGTGAAAGTGATGACATCAAAGAACAGAGTGACAACAATGAAGAACAGTGTAGAACTGGAGATATTCTGGACTTTGACATCAAGCCAAACCAACCTCACCCCAAGAACATTGCAGTTCAAAAGCTGTCAAATAGGGTCCTCCATTTTCAGGAAAATTGGTACAAGCAGTATCCATGGCTTCACTATAGCCCCACTGTGAAGGGAATTCTCTGTTTTTACTGTGTGAAAACATACACAATAAAGAAAAATACACTGTCAAAAAAGCAGACCCTGCGTTTTCCTCAAAGGGATTTAGTAACTGGAAGAATGCTCTTGTTAGCTTTGAACGCCACCAGAATAGCAAATCGCACCATCATGCAGTCACAGTTAGTGCTCAAGAAGCAAACCCAGTAGATTCACAACTCTCAAGTGCCTGGGCAAAGCAACAAGATAATGCTAGGCACTGCCTGAAAAATATTGTAAGTTCAGTACAGTACCTAGCTAGGCAGGGTCTTGCAATGCGAGGCCATGAGATCCAAGATGGGAATCTATTTCAGCTTTTGAAATTTAAAGCCAAAGATGATGCTAGTCTCTCTAGTTGGCTATCCCGTTGTCATGACTATACCTCTCCTCCAGTGCAAAATGAGATTTTGCAATTGTTAGGAAATTGTATTGTCAGAAGTATTGCAGTCTCTATCCAGTCTCTACCAGTTTTGCAGTACTCACTCATTATAGATGGCACTCAAGATATCTCAGGAGTAGAGCAAGAATCTATCTGTTTTAGATATGTGGACCATGACCTGATACCACAAGAGGTTTTTGTTGGTTTATATGAAGTTCCAGGGACAACTGGAGTGGAAATTGCTAGGGTGGCTGCAGATGTCCTCTTGAGGATAAATATTCCTATGAGTTGTCTAAGGGGTCAGACATATGATGGTGCAGCCAATATGTCAGGAAGACATTCGGGAGCACAAGCAGAACTTAAAAGACAGCAGCCATTGGCTTTGCATATGTATTGTGGGTCACACTGTCTTAACTTGATCACACAGTCTGCTTGCCTAGCCAGTCCCGTGATACGTGATGCCTTGCAGTGGGTCCATGAGCTAGGGACATTAAGCCACCAGTCTGGGAAATTTAAGGCCTTATTTTCAGCAGTAGCAGCAGGTTCAGAAAGACAGTCGATATCACTCAGACCACTGTGCCCAACCAGGTGGACAGTCCGAGGAAAAGCTATCAGAGCAGTGCTGTCTCAGTATGAGAGTGTTTTATCTAGCTTGGAGGAGATGGCGTCAAATGGATCTCACACATGTGTGAGGGCAAATAGACTACGAGAGAGATTTGAAAAGGGGAAAACTGTCCTTGGACTTTTTTTGGCGTTAGAAGTGATTGATGAGTTAGAGTGTCTGAACAAGTCCCTGCAAAAACGGACAGAAACAATTGCAGGAATGAGAAGGTCAATAGACTGTGTCAGATCTACTCTAAAAGGCAAAAGAAATGAGGACAGCTTTCAGGAGGTTTTTCAGAAAGCAGTGGCAATGGTTGACTCCCTTGGGATTGAGTCTATTCAGATTCCTCACCAAAGACAGCCACCAAAACGTTACACTGATGGGGCGAGCCAGCACACTCCCAAGTCAGCTGAGGAGCATTATAGAACAGAGTTCTATAAAATGATAGATTGTGTTGATGCTCAGCTTCAGGACAGGTTCTTCAACCAACCAGATCTAGATGTATTGCAGAAGCTAGAGGAAATTCTACTGACTGGAAAAGTAAATGACATTGTTGATCACTATCCAGAACTGAATAGGGATAATCTAAAAGTCCAATTAGCCATGTTTCGGACTAAAAATACTTTCAAATAAGTATTGAAGTGGCTAATATCATGAGAGGAATGGTTATTGAAGTGAGAGGCTTGTTTGATCAAGTTGAAACCCTTGTGAGGCTGCTTTTAGTCATCCCAGTCTCATCAGCTGAGGCTGAAAGAAGTTTCAGTGCTCTTAGGAGACTGAAAACATGGCTCAGATCAACAATGGCACAAGTGAGACTTAACAGTATTGTTGTGTGCCATGTCCACCAGGACAAACTGGACAAAGTTGATGTCAAACAAATATGCCAACAGTTCATTTCTGTTAATGACAGACGTAGACATGTTTGGCTACTTCAAATAGTAAGGAACAAGACAGTAGACACAAAGTTAAGTGAAGTTAAGTCCCTGTCAAACTGCCTCCTTGTCATTATTTGTTACCTGTAACATTACAGAATTAATTATTGCATTACACTATAAGCGAAGTAAAGTTAATAAGTCTGTCAAACTGCCTCCTTGTCATTATTTGTTACCTGTAACATTACTGAATTCATTAATTAACATATTCAATGTTCAATTAACATAGGTTAATGTATACTAAAAACCTTAATACATTATCCTATTAATTTCCTGAATCCTCAGGGGATGTCCCTACCAATCTCAAAATCAAACCTACGCCTCTGTTCTCTCATGAGGCATTTTTAAGCACTACATCATATTAGTTTGATTGTCCTTTCACAATGAAGTGACATCAGTAAGTGTTCTCAATTCATTTTTAGAGGGTTTGTTACGTTAGTTGGTTTGTGGGAGCAGGGACATCAGGAAGAGACTCTAGGAGCTGGATTATAATGAGAGAGACAGACAAGGCAGACACTGCACCTGCACTCACACTAATAGCAGCTGTATGCTAATCCACATCACATCAGCAGTGTAAAAACACACACACACACACACACACACACATATGGCCGCTTGCTTTGGCATTCCATTGGGAATGAAGGTGATGATGCTCTCAAAGCATTTGGAAAAATAAGCATTTCTGCTAAAAATGCCACTGCAAAAGTTTGAGTTGAGCAGAGACACAACATCAGATCATCAGATGATGTCTGTCTGACCTGAAAAAAACAAGAAGCGTGACACACCTTTGCTAGTTTATCATTGTCTGTATACATATAAGTTACACATTTTCAACTTTTAATAACTGAATTTTGAATTTGAATTTAATGAATTTTTACATTTGCATCACATAACCTATGTGTGGCTTTTCCTGATGTTGTAAACTTGGTTGCTGATATCCCTTACAAAAAAAGAAGTATACTTCAAGTTAATTTTATTATATACTTTATTAAGTAAAGTTCAAGTATATTTTCAAGTATGAAGTAAGTATAAGCCTACTAATATCAATGTACTAATGGTATTGTATACTATTTCAGTACCACTTGGGACTAAATTGCACCACTTTTTAGTGTATGAAAGTATACTTTATGTGTTACAGCAGTAAATCTTGAGTACACAACTAGTTTACATTTTTTTCAATTGTACTGCAACTATACTACAAGTGAACTTAAGTACACTAAGGCCCAGTTTCCCGTTAAGGGCTTAAAATAAACCAGGACTAGGCTAATTCTACTTAAATTAATCCACACTAAACAACTGACTTTCTGAGATGTTGCTTAAATTTGGATTAACTAGTTCTAGACTACAGAGTCTCAGATTAAGGTAATCAAGGACAAGTGAGATCATCTTTTGGAATCCCGATTAGATTAATGGCATGCACATGTGGCTAAGGAGAGGTTGCTATAAAAACCTGGTATGGAATACTTGTAATTCATTAGTCTTAAGGAGTGTGTGGAACAGGAGTCACTACACTTAACCAAAAAATGGATAAAGGCAGAAGAAAACGCTCAAAAAACTTCAGTGAATTTGAGAAGACCCTTTTTAAACAAATTGTATCAAACTTTCCTGTAATTGAAAACAAACAGCATGATTCAGGTACAGAAAACAAGAAGAAGAAGGCATGGATTTCCATATTGAATGAATTCAACTCAAATGAAAAAGTAACCAAACGGACACTCCAACAAGTTCAGGTAAGATTTATTGTTGCCCCATTCTTACAAATCAGTCAATTATAAATGTTTTCATTAATGAAATGTAAAAAGAAAACAATATTATATAGAACTCCTACTTCAGGGTATATATTATCTTGTAAAGGTCCTGTGGAAAAACATAAAAATAAACCTGAAAAAAACAACTGCTGCTACGCGTCAAGAGCGTTTCAAGACAGGTGGGGGACTCCCAGTTCCACCAGACACAGAGGAGTTGGGGGACTTGTTGGCTGGGATTATTGAAAGTCAGCAACCCCTGGAAGGTATTCCAGATGATGACCATTTGGACAGTTCAGGTGAGGAATCTTTCAAAGACTCATTTGATAGGACACGTCTCATTTACAGTAACATGTGCTATCCCATCCAACATAATTAAAAGCAAGTCATGTCTTGTAACAAAAATTATGTAATGACCTTTATGTAATGACCTTTATTGTTGAAGTCAAATGTAATGCTACATTTTTTTTTTCATACATAGATGACCTGATCTTGACACAGGACTTGGGGGGCGCAGGGAACAGTCAAGATGCTCAAATGAATCCAGCAGCAGCCAGCACCAACATGCAGCAGCATCCAGTCTCCTGCAGTAGCATTAGTCAGCATCCAGCAGTCTCTAATCCAGGCAGCAGGTCAAGAGGCAGATGGGAGTTTTACTTACTCAAACATGTTCTGAGGGCAGAAAGGAAAATGATTGGTTTACAGCTTCAACCAATGAAACTGAAGCAAGGGCGGGGTTTTTAGACGTTTGAATTTGAGATGCGCTGCGGAGGGATTCTTGAGGAATAGTCGGAATAAAAAACAGATGTTCGTGGGAGAACGCATTTATTGCAAGGTAAGTGAATTTACACCTATATTTTGTTACAATTCAACATCCTCTAACGCAGTGGTTCTCAATCCTGGTCCTGGGGACCCACAGCTCTGCACAGTTTGTATATCTCCCTCATTTAACACACCTGATTCAGATCATCATCTCGTTAGGAAAGAGCTCTGAACTGAACTGGGTGTGTCAGATAAAGGAGACATATAAAATGTGCAGAGTTGTGGGTCCCCAGGACCAGGATTGAGAACCACTGCTCTAACGTTTACTAAGATAACAAGCGAACATTTAAAAATGCACAGAACTAATCATCATTTAAATATCGTATTGTATGCATTTTGATTTGACTGTTTCATCATTCGACCAAAACAAAGCTGCTTATGGGGTAACTGGTGTTAAAACATGCTTTTCCAATGCTACCTCGCTGTTAAATTGATATGCGAGAACAGAAGTCGTTCAAATTTTCCGCGATATTTCAACGGTCAAAATTATACATCTCCCGCCTTAGCGCTGCTCTCGGGGCAGGAGTACTCGATAGATTCAGATTTCTCTTATTTTAGTGTATTACGCGCTGCTCTCAGGGCAGGAGTACTCAATAGATTCAAATTGCTGTTATTTTTAGTGCATTACGCGCTGCTCTCAGGGCAGGAGTACTCAATAGATTCAAATCACTTTTATTTTAGTGTATTACGCGCTGCTCTCAGGGCAGGAGTACTCAATAGATTCAAATCACTTTTATTTTAGTGTATTACGCGCTGCTCTCGGGGCAGGAGTATTCAATAGATTCAAATCGCTGTTATTTTTAGTGTATTACGCGCTGGTCTCAGGGCAGGAGTACTCAATAGATTAAAATCACTTTTACTTTAGTGTATTACGCGCTGCTCTCAGGGCAGGAGTACTCAATAGATTCAAATCGCTTTTATTTTTGTGTATTACGCGCTGCTCTCAGGGCAGGAGTACTCAATAGATTCATTTGCTTTTAATTTTGTGTACTACACACTGCTCTCAGGGCAGGAGTACTCAATAGATTAAAATCGCTGTTATTTTAGTGTATTACGCGCTGCTCTCAGGGCAGGAGTACTCAATAGATTCAAATCACTTTTATTTTAGTGTATTACGCGCTGCTCTCAGGGCAGGAGTACTCAATAGATTCAAATCACTTTTATTTTAGTGTATTACGCGCTGCTCTCGGGGCAGGAGTACTCAATAGATTCAAATCGCTGTTATTTTTAGTGTATTACGCGCTGCTCTCATGGCAGGAGTACTCAATAGATTCAAATCACTTTTACTTTAGTGTATTACGCGCTGCTCTCGGGGCAGGAGTACTCAATAGATTCAAATCACTTTTATTTTAGTGTATTACGCGCTGCTCTCGGGGCAGGAGTATTCAATAGATTCAAATCGCTGTTATTTTTAGTGTATTACGCGCTGGTCTCAGGGCAGGAGTACTCAATAGATTAAAATCACTTTTACTTTAGTGTATTACGCGCTGCTCTCAGGGCAGGAGTACTCAATAGATTCAAATCGCTTTTATTTTTGTGTATTACGCGCTGCTCTCAGGGCAGGAGTACTCAATAGATTCATTTGCTTTTAATTTTGTGTACTACACACTGCTCTCAGGGCAGGAGTACTCAATAGATTCAAATCGCTGTTATTTTAGTGTATTACGCGCTGCTCTAAGGGCAGGAGTACTCAATAGATTCAAATCACTTTTATTTTAGTGTATTACGCGCTGCTCTCAGGGCAGGAGTACTCAATAGATTCAAATCACTTTTATTTTAGTGTATTACGCGCTGCTCTCGGGGCAGGAGTACTCAATAGATTCAAATCGCTGTTATTTTTAGTGTATTACGCGCTGCTCTCATGGCAGGAGTACTCAATAGATTCAAATCACTTTTACTTTAGTGTATTACGCGCTGCTCTCGGGGCAGGAGTACTCAATAGATTCAAATCGCTTTTATTTTTGTGTATTACGCGCTGCTCTCAGGGCAGGAGTACTCAATAGATTCATTTGCTTTTAATTTTGTGTACTACACACTGCTCTCAGGGCAGGAGTACTCAATAGATTCAAATCGCTGTTATTTTAGTGTATTACGCGCTGCTCTCAGGGCAGGAGTACTCAATAGATTCAAATCGCTGTTATTTTTAGTGTATTACGCGCTGCTCTCAGGGCAGGAGTACTCAATAGATTCAAATTGCTGTTATTTTAGTGTATTACGCGCTGCTCTCAGGGCAGGAGTACTCAATAGATTCAAATCGCTGTTTTTTTAGTGTATTACGCGCTGCTCTTAGGGCAGGAGTACTCAATAGATTCAAATCGCTTTAATTTTAGTGTATTATGCGCTGCTCTTAGGGCAGGAGTACTCAATAGATTCAAATCGCTTTTATTTTAGTGTATTACGCGCTGCTCTTAGGGCAGGAGTACTCAATAGATTCAAATCACAGTTATTTTTAGTGTATTACGCGCTGCTCTCAGGGCAGGAGTACTCAATAGATTCAAATCGCTTTTATTTTAGTGTATTACGCGCTGCTCTCAGGGCAGGAGTACTCAATAGATTCAAATCGCTGTTATTTTAGTGTATTACGCGCTGCTCTTAGGGCAGGAGTACTCAATAGATTCAAATCGCTTTTATTTTAGTGTATTATGCGCTGCTCTTAGGGCAGGAGTACTCAATAGATTCAAATCGCTTTTATTTTAGTGTATTACGCGCTGCTCTTAGGGCAGGAGTACTCAATAGATTCAAATCACAGTTATTTTTAGTGTATTACGCGCTGCTCTCAGGGCAGGAGTACTCAATAGATTCAAATCGCTTTTATTTTAGTGTATTACGCGCTGCTCTCAGGGCAGGAGTACTCAATAGATTCAAATCGCTGTTATTTTTAGTGTATTACGCGCTGCTCTCAGGGCAGGAGTACTCAATAGATTCAAATTGCTGTTATTTTAGTGTATTACGCGCTGCTCTCAGGGCAGGAGTACTCAATAGATTCAAATCGCTGTTATTTTAGTGTATTACGCTCTGCTCTTAGGACAGGAGTGCTCAATAGATTCAAATCGCTGTTATTTTTAGTGTATTACGCGCTGCTATCAGGGCAGGAGTACTCAATAGATTCAAATCACAGTTATTTTTAGTGTATTACGCGCTGCTCTCAGGGCAGGAGTACTCAATAGATTCAAATCGCTTTTATTTTAGTGTATTACGCGCTGCTCTCAGGGCAGGAGTACTCAATAGATTCAAATCGCTGTTATTTTTAGTGTATTACTTGCTGCTCTCAGGGCTGGAGTACTCAATAGATTCAAATTGCTGTTATTTTAGTGTATTATGCGCTGCTCTCAGGGCAGGATTACTCCGATTCAAATTGACTTCAACATGCACTAACTTTGATAAGCACAATATAACCGTGTCTTTAGTGCTGTTTTGAGGGCATTATAATTGTATTTTAGCTTAAAGATCTTAAGATTTTTACAAGTAATTTTATTTGTTTACATTGGTACCACGTTGCAATAAGGTCTCATTAATGTCCCTCGCACCAAGTTTACTCCACAAAAGAAATAGTCCAGGAAATATTTTAAAATGAGGATGTTCATTGTGCAATATCCAAAACTGAAGCTTTCAGGCGAAATACATTTTACGTTTTTTTTTTTTTTTTATGACTATCAGCTTACATTGAAACCAACATCTTTATGTAATTCATTTGCAGGAAGACCTACAGATCTGGAGAATTTAAGGAGGAACTGACAGACATTTGACCAGGCGACCCGTAGCGTTGGGCCTGGTTTAACGGGAAGCCCATTCAAGTTCAATGACACCAGTCTAAAAAAAAATAATAAAGCAATTAAAAACCTCTAAGAATAATGATATGACCTATCTTTGCTCTGCATTTTTTTGTGATATGTTTCTGTTATATACATTTAATTCACTGGAAATGTTTTGTAATACTATAAAAAAGGAAAGTCATAATTATGCTTGAATTGGTTATTTTGCAAAATTGGACCAAAAGACAGTTCAATAAAAATATAATTAGTAAACTAGTTATTTACAATAAATTTTTGTTCAGTCATTAAATGAAATCAAAATTCCATACTTTTGTAAGGATGGATTTCCTACAGGGGTTCAGGCTGCTAGACTGCCGAATGACTAAAGAAACATTATCAGTAAGATGGTGGAAAACTGTAGATTTCTTGTCTATTACCACCCACTGCTACTTATATCAACAACGGAAATAAGCGTAGTTACAAGTTGTAACAACAGCTAAATATGTGGCAGATTGCTGCTATAGAGTGACGATATTGTTTTGCAATTGGTAGCACTTCAAAGTCAATACCTTATCAAAACTAGTTAGCACATTATATGTAATTGAAAGGGTCTAATGACACTATATATGGTTACACTTAAAGTTACAAAATAGATGTGATGATAAAAACTTATCCCATCCCAAAATACCATTAATTGTACCCCCCATATATGTAAAGTGTTTCCTGAAAGATATAAAGAGAGGGTGTAGAAAGAGACAAAGAGCCAGAGAATAAAAGGGACAGAGAAACTTATAATCTTTGATGCCTTCCTTGACCATGTGTCTGTAACCCAAATGTGAGACGTTCAAATCGACTAATCAGATAATTACAATTTTCCCCATTGTAAAAGGTGTGACAATTCGTAGACCCCTGAAGTACACACATTTTGACCTACAGGCCTTGAGCAGCACCTCTGCCTTTAGGAATTCCAAATGGTACCCTGGGGTAAGAAAGGGGAATTGAAACAGTAAAAGAAAAATGTTTTTGTTCATTTTCAAATATCTTTAATTATTACACTTTTCCACACAGACTTAAAATTGCAATCCTCTCTCTAGATTTTTCTAACAATATTAAACATTAATGATTCATAAAACATTATATTTTTGGTATACAGTACAATCAGTACAAAAGTTTTCTGGAAGTGATAAGCACTAACAGGATGAGAAGAAACCTAAAATGCTTTATAACCTGTGTAGTTTGATGTTGCATGACCACTAAGTTAAATGGTAGTCTGCTCCTTTATCTGTTGCTGGTAGAGGGGTAAATGCACATTAATTTAGTGATATTCAAAAGAGACTCGCTTATGATAAGACAAACAATCTCTAAATGATCACTAAACTTTTGCCATGAATTCAATCTGCTTTTGATAAATGTATTTTTATATTTTCAGGGTTCCTACACAATTTTCATTTCAAAATTCCATACTTTTCCAGACTCAAATTTCCAGACTTCCCTACAGATTTTTTCCGACTATATTTAACTTGTTCTGATAAATTGTTTTAAAATTCAACTGCTAACAAGGATGTTACATTCTAAAGATTTAGTATTGGCATTTTTGCCTTTTATTAGGATAGGAAAGTAGCTAGACAGGAAGTAAGGTGAGAGAGAGAGGGGGCCGGGATCGGGAAAAGTCCATGAGCCAGGACTCGAACTCGGGTCTCCCGAAGCACAACAGCGCTACATGCCGACGCACTTACCCACAATGCTATCGGCGCCGACAAGTATGTTACACTCTGAGTCAAAACCTCTATGTAGGCTATCATGTTAAATTTGTAAATTTGAAAATTGTAGCTACTGATGCTCGTACAAGTCAATTTAACACCAAACCCAGTCAAGTTCAAAGCACAGCATTTTATTAACTCCAATACTAAAACAGTACAATGTTATTCATATTTGTAATTTTGTAACTGTAAACCCCTACAGAAACAGAAGGGATGTTCATGTACAATTAACCAGAAAATTAGAAAATAGAGCTAAAGTCAATTGATCATGTCATGCACTTCCTTATCTGTGGCTGGTTTGAGTGACGTGGATGCGCGCACTCGTTCATTTAACGAAGGTCAAAATACAACTGTTTTTGGAAAACAACAAACTTGTGTAATAGGAATAGCGTTACACGCATATTGAATTGATTCCCTGGTCATAATAGATCACTTAACAACAAAACACAATCTAATCTTAATGACTGTGTGCTCCCTCGATATTTTGCTTATTTGATTGTGTGACGCGGATGCGCGTGCTCATTCAACGGCCCAGATTGGATACTCTAGTAAATATCAAAGTTTTGCAAAATGGAAATACACAACTTTAATTTATAACACTGATACACTAGAAAATATCAAATATAACAGTAACGTTAAAGAGAAACAAAAACACACGCCGCGTCACGCGAAAACGCAATTGCACTCTGTGAACGCACCTGATAAGAGTGATAAATTGCCAAGATGTGACTACTGCTGCAGCTCCAAAAACTCCATATTCCTACTAGAAATGGCCTTTATCTTCTCACCAACACTATATTCACATAATTATCTTGGTGTGGTAACGTTCTGCATTGATAAGCTGACAATAGCTTTAGATCG
Source organism: Scardinius erythrophthalmus (assembly GCF_964197995.2). NCBI lineage: Eukaryota > Metazoa > Chordata > Actinopteri > Cypriniformes > Leuciscidae > Scardinius > Scardinius erythrophthalmus. The sequence goes on from NC_138222.1 coordinate 17,817,372, forward strand.
TCAGCTTTCTAGACTTCCTGCTAACGTTAAGTATTAAGTTAATTAAAGGATAACGTTAGACTGACTAGTTCAAATGCTCACCTTTGATCAATCGGTACATTATGGGCTTTGTGACTTGATGTGGTCGGTCTTGGTCCCACCTTAGTCTGGGCCAAAAACGTTGTGAGACTTTGTGTGGTGGATGCTGTGATGAGACGACGATGCTTTTGGCCTAGCATATGGCTTAAAATTGCCGTCTCCCCCATGTTGGAGATGTCAAATGATTTGACACAAAGTTTGCAAATAGCTTTCTTTGTAAATTTAAAATCTTTGGCTAACCAGGCTTTATATTTAGGATTGGCAAGCCAGCCCTCGGAAAACTTGCATTTTCACATTTTGTTTGCCGTGAAGTCCACACTCAAATGTAAAAAATCAAGGACAACGTTCCAGGTGTTTTTAAGTCAAGCACTTTGAGGTAGGGGCGCTGTGATGGCAACTGCCGCCTTACAACGTAACCAATCACTGCAGACTCCAGCAGATCAAGTGTAAAAACGATCTTTTGGCAGCGCTGGCAGACTGATCCAAACGCCATGAAAAAAACGCTTGTATATATTATATATAATTATATACATTTAGAAATTCTTAATTTTATATTTAGAAAACGAAATGGGGACAATAGTCTGGAAACATAAATATTTTTCCATACTCTGATTTATTTTTTCCATACTTTTCCAGACCTGGAAATTACTCAAATCAAATTCCATACTTTTCCATACTTTTCCAAACCCCGTAGGAACCCTGTATTTTGGAAACCAGAATGGTGGGAAAAGTATGGAAACAAAAATATTTTTCCATACTTGGAAATTACTCAAATCAAATGCCAAACTTTTCCAAATTGCCTGGGGAACCCTGAAATTTAGTGTCTTTGTTTCTCTGCAATACTCAGTGGAAAATTAAGTATTTGAACATAGATCCACATTTTGCAATCACATTTATGCATCACAAAGTCAACACTGAGATTGTGCGCTTGTATCAGGTGGAACCAAACGCTCTCCGTCTTTGCATCCAGGCGTTAATCATAGACTGGGTAGCATCAGGCATCTTCAGTGTTGGCTCCTTTTATTCATCCAGTTTCTGCCAGCTCTTTCAGGTAACTGAAGAATGAGATAAAAGAACAAGTTAATAATAGACCAAAAATAAATGGTTTACTTATGTAACAACAAAATGATTAAAAATAATCAAATATACCCTTAAAAATGTGTAGGGCTATAGATTTACTAGACTATAAAACCAGCAAAAATATAAACAGGAAAAAAAAAAAGAGTATTTTGTACTGTATATTTTGGTATTGTGGGACAACTTTGCTTTAGTTTTACAAAAGTGATGCCCTGAAGAATGCCCTGAGAGCTGACAGCCATTTTTACTTAATGTTTTTATGAGTGATTTTTTTTTTTTTTTTTTTTTTTTTAAGAATTAACAATGATTAGTTAGAGAAAAATATAATTATTCTAGAACTGAGCTTAGTGTATCAAATTATTAGAGCACATAGTATCAATACTACTGTATATTCCTGCAATACAGGAATGTTACAGGACTTCATTTCTAGGAAAATGCAAAGCAATTAGAATCTCTTAAGTACTCCTTCCCTGACAGCTTGGAGTATTGCGCTAAAAGAACAGCGATTTGAATCTATTGAGTACTCCTGCCCTGAGAGCAGCGCGTAATACACAAAAAATAACAGCGATTTGAATCTATTGAGTACTCCTGCCCTGAGAGCAGCGCGTAATACACTAAAAGAACAGCGATTTGAATCTATTGAGTACTCCTGCCCTGAGAGCAGCGCGTAATACACAAAAAATAACAGCGATTTGAATCTATCGAGTACTCCTGCCCTAAGAGCAGCGCATAATACACTAAAATAAAAGTGATTTGAATCTATTGAGTACTCCTGCCCTGAGAGCAGCGCGTAATACACTAAAATAACAGCAATTTGAATCTATTGAGTACTCCTGCCCTGAGAGCAGCGCGTAATACACTAAAAATAACAGCGATTTGAATCTATCAAGTACTCCTGCCCTGAGAGCAGCGCATAATACACTAAAATAACAGCGATTTGAATCTATTGAGTACTCCTACCCTGAGAGCAGCGCGTAATACACTAAAATAACAGCGATTTGAATCTATTGAGTACTCCTGCCCTGAGAGCAGCGCATAATACACTAAAATAACAGCGATTTGAATCTATTGAGTACTCCTGCCCTGAGAGCAGCGCGTAATACACTAAAATAACAGCAATTTGAATCTACTGAGTACTCCTGCCCTGAGAGCAGCGCGTAATACACTAAAATAACAGCGATTTGAATCTATTGAGTACTCCTGCCCTGAGAGCAGCGCGTAATACACTAAAAATAACAGCGATTTGAATCTATTGAGTACTCCTGCCCTGAGAGCAGCGCGTAATACACTAAAAATAACAGCGATTTGAATCTATCAAGTACTCCTGCCGTGAGAGCAGCGCGTAATACACTAAAATAACAGCGATTTGAATCTATTGAGTACTCCTGCCCTGAGAGCAGCGCGTAATACACTAAAAATAACAGCGATTTGAATCTATCAAGTACTCCTGCCCTGAGAGCAGCGCATAATACACTAAAATAACAGCGATTTGAATCTATTGAGTACTCCTGCCCTGAGAGCAGCGCGTAATACACTAAAATAACAGCGATTTGAATCTATTGAGTACTCCTGCCCTGAGAGCAGCGCATAATACACTAAAATAACAGCGATTTGAATCTATTGAGTAGGCTACCCCTGCCCTGAGAGCAGTGCGTAATACACTAAAAATAACAGCGATTTGAATCTATTGAGTACTCCTGCCCTGAGAGCAGCGCGTAATACACTAAAAATAACAGCGATTTGAATCTATTGAGTACTCCTGCCCTGAGAGCAGCGCGTAATACACTAAAAATAACAGCGATTTGAATCTATCAAGTACTCCTGCCCTGAGAGCAGCGCATAATACACTAAAATAACAGCGATTTGAATCTATTGAGTACTCCTGCCCTGAGAGCAGCGCGTAATACACTAAAATAACAGCGATTTGAATCTATTGAGTACTCCTGCCCTGAGAGCAGCGCGTAATACACTAAAAATAACAGCGATTTGAATCTATCAAATACTCCTGCCCTGAGAGCAGCGCATAATACACTAAAATAACAGCGATTTGAATCTATTGAGTACTCCTGCCCTGAGAGCAGCGCGTAATACACTAAAATAACAGCGATTTGAATCTATTGAGTACTCCTGCCCTGAGAGCAGCGCATAATACACTAAAATATCAGCGATTTGAATCTATTGAGTACTCCTGCCCTGAGAGCAGCGCATAATACACTAAAATAACAGCGATTTGAATCTATTGAGTAGGCTACTCCTGCCCTGAGAGCAGTGCGTAATACACTAAAAATAACAGCGATTTGAATCTATTGAGTACTCCTGCCCTGAGAGCAGCGCGTAATACACTAAAAATAACAGCGATTTGAATCTATTGAGTACTCCTGCCCTGAGAGCAGCGCGTAATACACTAAAAATAACAGCGATTTGAATCTATCAAGTACTCCTGCCCTGAGAGCAGCGCATAATACACTAAAATAACAGCGATTTGAATCTATTGAGTACTCCTGCCCTGAGAGCAGCGCGTAATACACTAAAATAACAGCGATTTGAATCTATTGAGTACTCCTGCCCTGAGAGCAGCGCATAATACACTAAAATATCAGCGATTTGAATCTATTGAGTACTCCTGCCCTGAGAGCAGCGCATAATACACTAAAATAACAGCGATTTGAATCTATTGAGTAGGCTACTCCTGCCCTGAGAGCAGTGCGTAATACACTAAAATAACAGCAATTTGAATCTATTGAGTACTCCTGCCCTGAGAGCAGCGCGTAATACACTAAAATAAAAGTGATTTGAATCTATTGAGTACTCCTTCCCTGAGAGCAGCACATAATACACTAAAATATCAGCGATTTGAATCTATTGAGTACTCCTGCCCTGAGAGCAGCGCATAATACACTAAAATAACAGCGATTTGAATCTATTGAGTAGACTACTCCAGCCCTGAGAGCAGCGCGTAATACACTAAAATAAAAGCAATTTGAATCTATTGAGTACTCCTGCCCTGAGAGCAGCGCGTAATACACTAAAATAAAAGTGATTTGAATCTATTGAGTACTCCTGCCCTAAGAGCAGCGCATAATACACTAAAATAACAGCGATTTGAATCTATTGAGTACTCCTACCCTGAGAGCAGCGCGTAATACACTAAAATAAAAGCGATTTGAATCTATTGAGTAGGCTACTCCTGCCCTGAGAGCAGCAAGTAATACACTAAAAATAACAGCGATTTCAATCTATTGAGTACTCCTGCCCTGAGAGCAGCGCGTAATACACTAAAAATAACAGTGATTTGAATCTATTGAGTACTCCTGCCCTGAGAGCAGTGCGTAATACACTAAAATAACAGCGATTTGAATCTATTGAGTAGGCTACTCCTGCCCTGAGAGCAGCAAGTAATACACTAACATAACAGCGATTTGAATCTATTGAGTACTCCTGCCCTGAGAGCAGCGTAATACACTAAAAATAACAGCGATTTGAATCTATCGAGTACTCCTGCCCTGAGAGCAGCGCGTAATACACTAAAAATAATAGCGATTTGAATCTATTGAGTACTCCTGCCCTGAGAGCAGCGCGTAATACACTAAAATAAAAGCGATTTGAATCTATTGAGTAGGCTACTCCTGCCCTGAGAGCAGCAAGAATTACACTAAAATAACAGCGATTTGAATCTATTGAGTGCTCCTGCCCTGAGAGCAGCGCGTAATACACTAAAAATAACAGCGATTTGAATCTATCGAGTACTCCTGCCCTGAGAGCAGCGCGTAATACACTGAAAATAACAGCAATTTGAATCTATTGAGTGCTCCTGCCCTGAGAGCAGCGCATAATACACTAAAATAAAAGCGATTTGAATCTATCGAGTACTCCTGCCCTGAGAGCAGCGCGTAATACACTCAAAATAACAGTGATTTGAATCTATTGAGTACTCCTGCCCTGAGAGCAGCGCGTAATACACTAAAATAACAGCAATTTGAATCTATTGAGTACTCCTGCCCTGAGAGCAGCAGGTAATACACTAAAAATAACAGCGATATGAATCTATTGAGTACTCCTGCCCTGAGAGCAGCGCGTAATACACTAAAATAACAGCGATTTGAATCTATGGAGTACTCCTGCCCTGAGAGCAGCACGTAATACACTAAAAATAACAGCAATTTGAATCTATTGAGTACTCCTGCCCTGAGAGCAGCAGGTAATACACTAAAAATAACAGCGATTTGAATCTATTGAGTGCTCCTGCCCTGAGAGCAGCGCGTAATACACTCAAAATAACAGTGATTTGAATCTATTGAGTACTCCTGCCCTGAGAGCAGCGCGTAATACACTAAAATAACAGCAATTTGAATCTATTGAGTACTCCTGCCCTGAGAGCAGCAGGTAATACACTAAAAATAACAGCGATATGAATCTATTGAGTACTCCTGCCCTGAGAGCAGCGCGTAATACACTAAAATAACAGCGATTTGAATCTATGGAGTACTCCTGCCCTGAGAGCAGCGTGTAATACACTAAAAATAACAGCAATTTGAATCTATTGAGTACTCCTGCCCTGAGAGCAGCAGGTAATACACTAAAAATAACAGCGATTTGAATCTATTGAGTACTCCTGCCCTGAGAGCAGCGCATAATACGCTAAAATAACAGCGATTTGAATCTATCGAGTACTCCTGCCCTGAGAGCAGCGCTAAGGCGTGAGATGAATCATTTTGACCGTTGAAATATCGCGGAAAATTTGAACGAGTTCTGTTCTCGCATATCAATTTAACAGACAGCGAGGTAGCATTGGAAAAGCATGTTTTAACACCAGTTACCCCATAAGCAGATTTGTTTTGGTCGACTGATGAAACAGTCAAATCAAAATGCATACAATACGATATTTAGACGATGATTATTAGTTCTGTGCATTTTTAAATGTTCGCTTATTATCTTAGTAAACGTTAGAGGATGTTGAATTGTAACAAAATATAGTAGTAAATTCACTTACCTTGCAATAAATGCGTTCTCCCACGAACATCTGTCTTTTATTCCGACTATTCCTCAAGAATCCCTCCGCAGCGCATCTCAAATTCAAACGTTTAAACCCCGCCCTTGCTTCAGTTTCATTGGTTGAAGCTGTAAACCAATCATTTTCCTTTCTGCCCTCAGAACATGTTTGAGTCAGTAAAACTCCCATCTGCCATTTGAACACCTAATTAGCATTCCAGTAATCATACAAATGTAATATTAGGAACTATTATAGGAACTGAGAATGTATACCATTTATAGATGCAGTATGAAGAGTTCAGATGCAAAAGCCTTTAAGTGCGATCTGAAATTTTCTTCTAGAATGATCATTTTTATCAAGCTTGTATATTTAAGTTCAGTAATTTCACTTAAATGGCAATGCAAATTACCTATTATTTGTCATTTAAGTGAAATTACTGAACATAAATATACAAGCTTGATCAAAATGATCATTCTAGAAGGGGCTGGGGGAATTAACGCGTTAATCTTTGCGATTAATTTGAAATGTACGCAGCACTTTTTTTTTTTTTTTTTTGCCTCGTTTTAATGATTTCCTGTTGCGGCTGCTATTGAAAAGACCAAAATATGCCGTCCCGCCTATCCGTGTTCGGCGATTAGGTTTCATTCTCGCGCAGCTTTCATGAGCGGGTCTTTTCAGACAGTTTCTGGGTCCCATTGTCTTCCATAGTAGGAAAAATATATACTATGGAAGTCAATGGTACCAGAAACTGTCTGGTTACTGACATTCTTCTAAATATCTTCCTTTGTGTTCAGCAGAAGAAAGAAATTCATACAGGTTTGAAACAACATGAGGGTGAGTATATGATGACAGAATTTTCATTTTAAAGTGAACTATTCCTATATATATATATATATAATGTCTTTTGTATACCCAGGAAATGAACATTGCCGAGATTGATTGGGAAAGCAGTGGGCTGCCTCCTGATGAAAGTGTTGGTGTTAACGTTCCTACTGTACAATGTCCACTTACACCAGAGAAACTTACTGCACTGAAGGACACAGTGGATCCTAGGTCACCATCACAATCTTATGGGATAGACATTTACATGGCTGCAGTGCAGTTTTGCCAAGCACTTGAGTAATGACACATTAACTGCTGAAACAATTTTAATGTATTTGGTGGATAATTAAACCATACGATTACATGTGTATTTTTGAATACATAGAAGTATGGATTGCTAAATTGCTTTAGAGCAGGTATGTTCTAAACTATTGCATGTTTTTTTTTTTTTTTTGCCCTTTTCCAAAATAAAACAGCAATAATACATGAACGTATTAGTTTAACTGCTGAAACAATTTGAATTTGATGGATAATTAAACCATAAGATTACATGTGTATTTTTGAATACATAGAACTATGGATTGCTTTAGAGCAGGTGTGTTAACTACTGCATGGGTTTTTACCCTTCTCCAAAATAAAGCGGCAATAATACATGAACGTATTACTTTAACTTCATCAATGTCCAAAAAACAGGACAAACTTTGGTAATGTAATCTAATTTATTGATATGGTGTTACTATTACAGTTTTGGATTTCACAGATCTAAACAAGGCCAAAACCATATTCTGAAGTGCCAATGCACATAAGGAGATCATCCTTAAAATTGCTGAAATCCATGTAGTGGGCTGGGAGGCGTAGCACATTGAAACAAGTGGAGGACTTCGGCATCTCAGAGTTAACCACTTCCACTACCATCTTTCCTTCTGGCACTTCCCACCCAAGCCAAAACTTCACCAAGTTTTTAAGGTCTGAGCTGGATGCTAAATAAAACAAAATCAACAATTAATTACTCACCAAAATGTCGTTCCAAACCCAACAAAAAAAGTTTCATCAAGTAGTTTACCACAGGCTTTATTTTACTCAAATTGTAAAACCCCATAGGAAAATTTATTTAAAAAATACATTTATACCTGTCTCAATGAAGTGACGCAAATACCACGAGATGCGACATCTATCTTCTAGCGAACAGCCTTCGTCGTCGTCATCACCATCATTCACACTGATATCCGAGGGCCCGCAGATACATTGAAGCAGCATCTGGAAGCAATTACATATTTCTGTTGCAACAGGTCTGCATTTATTTATATACATACAGTTGTGATCAAAATTATTCAACCCCCACTGAAATTGATTGTTTTGGCCGGTTTGACATTGATTTTGATCATTCAGTTATCCTGCTTACAATTAAATCAAAGAGGCACGTGTAGGTCAGACAAATATAACATAACATTTATAATGAAATAACCACAAATGTCTTTTCTGTGCTCACATTATTATCAGTTTTATTCAACCCCCAAGTGACATTCAATCTTAGTACTTAGTACAACATCCTTTTACAGTTATAACAGCTTTTAAACGTGAAGCATAGCTTGACACAAGTGTCTTGCAGCGATCTACGGGTATCTTCGCCCATTCATCATGGGCAAAAGCCTCCAGTTCAGTCACATTCTTAGGCTTGCACACTGCAACTGCTTTCTTTAAGTCCCACCAGAGGTTCTCAATCGGATTTAAGTCTGGTGACTGCGATGGCCACTTCAAAATGTTCCAGCCTTTAATCTGCAACCATGCTCTAGTGGACTTGGAGGTATGCTTGGGATCATTGTCCTGTTGATCATTGTCCCAAGCCTCAGGTTTGTGACGGACTGCATCACATTGTCATCCAATATCTCCTGGTACTGAAGAGAATTCATGGTACCTTGCACACGCTGAAGCTTCCCAGTACCTGCAGAAGCAAAACAGCCCCAAAGCATGATAGACCCCCCGCCATGCTTCACAGTAGGCAAGGTGTTCTTTTCTTCATAGGCCTTGTTCTTCCTCCTCCAAACATAGCGTTGATCCATGGGCCCAAACAGTTCTAATTTTGTTTCATCAGTCCACAGAACACTATCCCAAAACTTCTGTGGTTTGTCCACATGACTTTTGGCATACTGCAGTCGACTCTTCTTATTCTTTGGAGACAGCAAGGGGGTGCGCCTGGGAGTTCTGGCATGGAGGCCTTCATTACGCAGGGTGCGCCGTATTGTCTGAGCAGAAACTTCAGTACCTACATCTGACAAATCTTTTCTCAGTTCCTCAGCAGTCACACGGGGACTTTTCTCCACTCTACGCTTCAGGTAGCGCACAGCAGTCGAAGTCAGCATCTTCTTTCTGCCACGACCAGGTAGCGTTTCAACAGTGCCCTTTGCCTTGAATTTGCGAATGATGCTTCCTATGGTGTCTCTTGGTATGTTTAACATCTTTGCAATCTTCTTATAGCCATTGCCCTTCCTGTGAAGAGTAATCACCTCTTCTCTTGTCTTCCTGGACCATTCTCTTGACTTCACCATGTTTGTAACCACACCAGTAAATGTCTAGAAGGAGCTGAGTATCACAGTCATTTTAAAGCTGCCTAATTGGTGCTTATTAGGCTTTATTGCTGCTCCCTGACATCCACAGGTGTTTTCAATACCTGATTGAAAACACTTCAATGAACCTCTGTTCTTCAGAGTGGTAGTCTTTAAGGGGTTGAATAATTGTGTCAATGAAGAATTCACAAAAGAAACATTTATTACTGTATTACAAAACCAATTGATGTCATTTTAGTTGCATATGGTTCTTTAACCCTCTGATGGTCTTTATTTATGTCTACACTCTGGGTTTTTGGGGTCTCTAGAGACCCCAGACAATAACATTTAATTTTGTAACAAGATAATAGTTTTTTTTTTTTTTTACAAATGTAATTTTATTCTGTTTGTTAATGTTTTTACTCAACATTTGTGCAGTTTTTGGAGAATTTATGATATTTTTTAAATTTCTATAAATAAATAAATAAATATTTAAATAGCCTTTTTACAAAAAAACAGCATTTGATGTAAAATTCACTTTATAAAAGACCCAGATTTCTAACTTTCATTCATGGGGATAACATGGATAATTTTAAATGGTTTAATGTAAAATTTTTGCCCATTTTTTGGAAAATGCAGTTTTAAAATAAAAAATAATAATTTTAACCACTAGATGGCTATAGAGCTCCAGTATATGCTATTTGCTATTAGACTACCTGAAAGATATCTTTTCACAAGTTGGATTCAGTTGGATTCATATCTAAATATTGTAAAATCACAATTATAACAAAAATAAAATATTTTTGTCAAAGTTTAGCATTTTTTTGTACCAAAAAAAAAAAAACAGTTTTTCAACAATGTTACATTATGATTAGAACCAAACCTGAACAAAATGTTACAAAGAGAAATGTTGGAGTCTTAAGATTTTATCATTTATTTCAATCATTTATTTTTAATCTAATTCTAGATTCTAGACACACACAATTGTGTGTGTGTGTGTGTGTGTGTGTGTGTGTGTGTGTGTGTGTGTGTGTGTCTGAGAGAAGAGAGAGAGAGAGTGTGTGAGTACACATTGTCGATGTGCCAGTGTCACCACACCACTTTATATTTGTAGTGGTTCTGCATTTTGGATGATTTTATTTGACAAATTATAGCCTTACAAATGTTCCTGTGTGTGTATGCGTGTATGTGTGTGAGTGTGTGTGTGTGTGTGTGTGTGTGTGTGTGTGTGTGTGTGTTTACATTTTCGATGTGTCAGTGTCACCAATTTATTTTTGTGGTGGTACTGCATTTTGGATAATTTTATTTGACAAATTATAGCCTTACAAATGTTCCTGTGTGTGTGTGTGTGCGTGTGTGTGTGTGTGTGTGTGTGTGTGCGTGCGTGTGTGTGTGTGTGTGTGTGTGTGTGTGTGTGTGTGTGTGTCTGTGTGTGTGTGTGTGTGTGTGTGTGTGTGTGTGTGTGTGTGTGTGTGTGTGTGAGAGAGAGTGTGTGAGTACACATTGTCGGTGTCAGTGTCACCACTTTATATTTGTGTTGGATCTGCATTTTGGATGATTTTATTTGACAAATTATAGCCTTACAAATGTGTGTGTGTGTGTGTGTGTGTGTGTGTTTACATTTTCAATGTGTCAGTGTCACCAATTTATTTTTGTGGTGGTACTGCATTTTGGATAATTTTATTTGACAAATTATAGCCTTACAAATGTTCCTGTGTGTGTGTGTGTGTGTGTGTGTGTGTGTGTGTGTGTGTGTGTGAGAGAGAGAGAGAGAGTGTGTGAGTACACATTGTCGGTGTCAGTGGCACCACTTTATTTGTGTTGGATCTGCATTTTGGATGATTTTATTTGACAAATTATAGCCTTACAAATGTGTGTGTGTGTGTGTGTGTGTGTGTGTGTGTGTGTGTGTGTGTGTGTGTGTGAGAGAGAGTGTGTGAGTACACATTGTCGGTGTCAGTGTCACCACTTTATATTTGTGTTGGATCTGCATTTTGGATGATTTTATTTGACAAATTATAGCCTTACAAATGTGTGTGTGTGTGTGTGTGTGTGTGTGTGTGTGTGTGTGTGTGTGTGTGTGTGTGTGTGTGTGTGTGTGTGTGTGTTTACATTTTCAATGTGTCAGTGTCACCAATTTATTTTTGTGGTGGTACTGCATTTTGGATAATTTTATTTGACAAATTATAGCCTTACAAATGTTCCTGTGTGTGTGTGTGCACGCGCGCGCGTGTGTGTGTGTGTGTGTGTGTGTGTGTGTGTGTGTGTGAGAGAGAGAGAGAGTGTGTGAGTACACATTGTCGGTGTCAGTGTCACCACTTTATATTTGTGTTGGATCTGCATTTTGGATGATTTTATTTGACAAATTATAGCCTTACAAATGTGTGTGTGTGTGTGTGTGTGTGTGTGTGTGTGTGTGTGTGTGTGTGTGTGTGTGTGTGTGTGTGTGTGTGTGTGTGTGTGTGTGTGTGTGTGTGTGTGTACATTTTCAATGTGTCAGTGTCACCAATTTATTTTTGTGGTGGTACTGCATTTTGGATGATTTTATTTTACAAATGATAAGAGAACAGTTTTTATAGTCTCAAAAATGTATTCCTCTATATATGTGTGTGTGTGTGTGTGTGTGTGTGTGTGTGTGTGTACACGCGTGTTGTGAGCAATATAATTTAGCATTGTGGATGTTTTTTGCATTGGTGGAAGTGTGCCACTTTATTTGTGCCATTTCTGTCGATGTGTTCTGCGTTGTTTCTGATTTTGATGATGAATTTTGTCTATTTTGATTGCGGGGTCTCCAGAGACCCCGAAGACCACGAGTGTCACAATTTTTGTCACGCTAACATAAAAACAGATATCATTCCACTTTATTTTTTTTTTTGTAGATCTAGAAAGTGTTAAGAGCCGTAGAAGGTTTCATACCATTTGGACAAAGGGAACATTTTTTTTAATTTGAGTAAAAGTCATTTGGGGTCCCAAAAGACCCCATAAACCATCAGAGGGTTAAGAAGTCCTTGTAGGATTTCATTCTGAATACAATTACAAATGTACACTAAATTCCCTAAAACCATTTACAGCATTGGGGGGGTTGAATAATTTTGAACACAACTGTAGATATATATATATACATATATATACACGCACACACACCATCTCAAAAAACTATGTTTATGTATATATACACACAGGTGAAACTCGAGAAATTGCATGTAATGAGTCTATATAATTAGTTTCACCTTTTAAATTGAATTACTGAAATTAACTTTTGCACGATATTCAAATTTTGAGTTTCACCTGTATATATGTATAATAATATATATATACAACACACACACACACACGCGCACCACCTTATAACAATTAAATTTACCGATGGGGTGAGTGAATTTTCATTTTCCCTCAGAAAGATTTCCACATCTTTCCTTTCACTCAACAGTGGCCACACTCTGGTTTCTTTAAGTCCTTTACGTATTTGTTTCAACTGCCGTAATCTCCTTCCAATGACCTATAGTATTGCATATTTTAGATTATTAGGTTACATAAAAAAAATAAAAAAAATAATGCTACAGTACAGCAATGCTAAAACTTAAAGCTCAGACAATAAAAGAACACTACCGCATGTGATAATAGGCGCTCAAAAAGCCACTTCTGGTTTTCTTTAGTTGGGCCAGGAAGATCCCAAGCAAGACTCAGGTCAAGGACAGCTTGATATTCTTCACTACTGAGTTCTGCCTCTCCATCAAGCTCCATGTAGAATAGTATAAATGAAGAAAAATAAATAAATAAATAATGCAACAATTATGAATTGTTTAACCCTCTGAAGTCGGCAATCACGCCGGCATGATCTGCTCGCTTTTTTCCTTATCAGTTGAATTGAGACCCGAAATACTCTTTTGACTTTGATTTTACAAACAAGTTTCATACATCAATCGATTCTGTTAAATGTGTATTATTTTTGTACATACTCACAATAAAAACAAAGTGTTGTGCTTTTTGCCAAATAAAGAAAAATAAACACGAAGCGAATTCTGCCTTCTCTCTGCAGTCCATTCTGAAACGCGTCCGAAAATGAACTGTAACTCAGCGAATACTCAGTCAAACAGGCATACAGACACACAGGCATGAAGCTTGAATTCTCTTCTTTTAAATGAAGTAATTTATATAAAAAACAAATATCCTCATCTTGTGAAATCTGTATTAAAAGAGAGCGATTCCAGTCGACCTCATTACAGCTGATTCAAATGTAATGTGACTCCGCCCACGGAGAGCACGCGCTATTCAAACGCAAATGGCTGAGGCAATCCGCGCAATCCTGTGAACGCCCCCCGTATCAGCTCGAGAAAACACACAAGTTTATTCAGATCATTACTTGTTTACACCGTCTTGCAGCGCTGTGAGGAATAATAATAATGGAAAATGTACCTCAGAAGTGCGGGTATATCGAGGAGCGAGCTCGGAGGAATACTGTAAGTTTTTTTCCTTCTCACGTGAATCGGGTTTCTGTTTATGAATGAACGGCAGAGATGCGCGCTGTTTACCACAGCTGGCAAAGACAGTTTAAATTTAAATCGCGTGTGTGAATGAATGATAATGTTTTAGCAAACTGTATTGCTATACTGAGATGAGTAAAAATCGACTGAAATATGTTGAAATAAAATGTAGGCTATTTGTATAAGCAACGTATTAAACTGCAAATTAACAATATGCCCTAATATTTCATGAAAACAACGTTACAGTCAGGCGAAATATGAAAGACAACATCTTGTTGACTAGATTTGGGTACAGTTTTTACTGTAGAATATACTACCACGTCAAATAAGCTTTTGTTTAGCAATTTCTATATATAAAATACTATTTTTGTCAAAAATAAAGTCATCAACTAAGATGTTAGCTGTTCCAATGTTGGCTATATTCAAACTAATGAATACATAGATAAAATGTAGGCCTATAATCATTTTTTTTACAAAGAAAAAGTACACTTGAAATATTGTTGAAATTGTAATTATTGTTGTAATTGTAACCTTTTTAATAAAATAGCAAAACATATTTACAAGATAGATGTAAGCAAAATCTTAAATGGTCAATATAAGTCTTCTTCTAAATATATCTTTTGTCCTTGCATTGTGGCTCAGTCAGTTTCACACCTGAATGAATGGCTAATTATGCAGAGTGGGTGGGACATTGTATTCTCAGGTGTAAACCACTCCTCGTTCACGCCCCCCTCGCATATTGGCTTTCCAAGCAAAACCTGTTTTACATCAATTTAAATCAATGTATGGTTTTATGTGAACGATAAAGCAAGACTATTTTCACATGATTTTGAAGAAAAAACTATAGGCGACGACATCCATTAGTCAAAAGTCTTATTGCCACATATTTAGTATGTGTTTTGTGGCCTTATTTCAAAAACTTTAATTTTTAGTTTTTTCGATAACCACGCATAAACATTATTCTCTCAAAAATGAAAACATGTACATACGTGTGGCTCACATATTATTGTAGTCCTGTTTGTGCTATATAGAGTGAATTTACACCTTTTCCATTAATATGTTTATAAGCAACTGCAAAAAGCACAAATGTCAGAGCATGTCAGAACACCCCCAGGGCCCAGAAAACCGCTCAGACTCCAGAGGGTTAATGTATCAAATAATGAGACTAAGTTTGATACTTGCATGTCTCGCCCATTTGAATTAAACTGTCCTGATGCAATTTGTTGAGGCTCCAGTTGATCTTTGCTGATGTGGTCTTGATGAGAAAGAACCAGTGGTTTTCAGAGTATCTTTGGTGAATGGAAAGACAAGGCCGCAGCCTGGCACAAGCTTGGTGGTCCTTAGAAACTTCTAGTTCAGCATCTTCTTCACGTCAGCATTCCAGTACAGGAGTAAGAGAGAGCTAGCTAAAAGCTGATCTTGGGTTTTTAAAGTGTGAAGAAGTAACACCTTCTGGAGGTGCAAGAGCCAATGAGAGGATTTTCCTTTGGAGGGAAATTCTTTTACGACCATGGTCTGTGAACATGTAATCTGATTGGATGTTTAACAATCTTTAAGATGCTTATAATACTAATGCGTCACAAAGTTAGCAAAATGTAATGTAGATTTACAAATCGGAGACGAAGATTGGATTTTTTAGAGACCAAACATGCCACACATATGATTTTGGTTAACCATAATATGCAAAGTCTGAAACATTAACCCAATAGAGTTTACAAGAATACAAAAGCCACACCAAATAAAAAAAATCATGAGATGGGAAAATTAGATACATGTTTACACATTTCTCAAGTGGTTATATATAGAATATATAGGATTACAGGGTTTATTTCTCCTCTGCCAGAATTTAAGTGAGATTCACAGCTTTCTGGACATTCCTTTGGATCGTAAAACTCTATTATCAGTTTCAGTGTGTGTCCTGTAACAAGACACTGCGTCCTGCCAGTGTGTTAGCTTCATTTGGGATGTTAGTTTTTGGGGGACGTTTCACAGGCCTTAGTTGGGAGAGTGAGTTTGCTGGATTATTCATTAAATAAATGAATAATTTATGTGTGTCTGATTGGTCTAGACGCTACAATGTTTTGCGACCCGCAAGAGAGAATCACTATTTCGGTAGAAATTTTTCAAGCAGAGCCTCACAATCTAACAGACAAGTATGCAATAATTTCAACGAGGGGAAATGCCCAAGACAACGCTGTCGCTTTCTCCATGTTTGCAATTACTGTGGCGGTGCTCACGTCTGCGCCGTATGTCCTGTACAAAAGTCTGTAAATAAAAGTGCAAAAAATTATCTCTCGACTCCTGTGAATGTATCCCGTTTGGCCGAGGAATTGTCTCATCACCCCGATGTCAACTTTAAAAATGATCTGCTGTCTGGTCTCAAACAAGGTTTCAAACCCGGCGTAGAATGTCAGCCCACTCAAAGCATCATCTGCGATAATCTTCAATCCTCCCTAGCAGAGCCTGAAGTAGTAGACAAACTAATCAAAAAAGAAATCGAATCAGGTTTTATGATCGGCCCTTTCAAAGCTAGCCTGACTACATCAGACTTCCTACTTCCGCTCAATTTCATTTCGCTTCTGTAGTCAGTCTGAGACAGCAGCTTATCTTTCAGTTTGCCACCGGCTTTCGGATGGCCGGGCCAATCAACGAACAGAGGGCGGGCTGAGAGCCGTGACGTAGATGCTAAGCGCCGAGTTTTACATTGTAGGTTAGAGAAATCGAAAACCAAAACGACCGCGGAAATGGGAAACGAGACACGGGATGCAATTCGCTCTGTTATGGAGAACATTCAACTCTTTTTCAAACTGAAGCCAGAACAAGAAGAGTGTTTGATAAACATTTTAAATGGAGGTGATGTTGTGGCCCTACTCCCGACTGGTTTTGGGAAAAGTTTAATTTATCAATTGTTACCGTTAGTTAGCGAGAAACTGGGGAGGCCAAAGGCCGGCAAGGCTATAGTTGTAATTGTGTCCCCCTTGGTTGCACTCATGGAGGATCAGGTCAAGGAGGCAGAAAAACGTCTCGGGTTACGTATGTAACCCTCGTTCCCTGAGTAGGGAACGAGACGCTGCATCGATACTCGATACTTTGGGGAATGCCTTCGGCATGAAGCGTCTGAAGTCAACTATGGAACTATTCCAATCTTGATTGGTGCAACGTCACCCGTGACATCGCATGTGACGGTGATCCGGAAGCTACAAAAGGGTCACAGGAACCAGGAAATGTTAGCTTCTAATTGGTCAAAGCAAGTCGTTCTCAGGGGCGCGAAAAGTGTGGCCGAGGGATGCAGCGTCTCGTTCCCTACTCAGGGACTTTCGTAAAGGGAACTCCCGCTGCATCGATACTCGATACTTTGGGGAACGAATACCCACGCCGCCACACTGAGAGAAAAAATGCCCTGGTATAAAGCATCTGGTACACTCACGGACGATAGAATGAGTAGAGGGCAGATCCAAACTAGCTTGTCATAAGATTTGGTGCAAGAAGGGGAGGTCTGGAGCCGGAGGCTCGACTGACCTCATGGCTGGGAGTCCCAGACAGTAGAAAATATTAGATGAGAGGTGAAGGCAGAAGCGCACCTTGTACTTCAAATATGAGTGGTTTTAGATAACCAACTGTACTCTTAATAAAGGGAATAGCTCCTAACCCTTGATGCATAAACTAGATGGACTGACTCCTCTCAGCCTGAGTCCTAATGTAGGAACCTCAAAGGCTACGACCTTGACCATCCGACACATGCGATGGAGGATGGAATACCTGAAGAATCTTAACATTGCCTACAAGTACCTCAGTACCGGACAAAAATAACGTTGAGTGGCTCCCACGCTAGCAAGTACGAGGGGGCAGCACCACCACTCTTCCAGGGAGTAAGACGAGCAGGAAGCAGACTCAATAGATTCTCCTATATATACTTATATATCTCAAATATATATTTGTATACCTCACCCACAGGACATGATGGGTGCCAGGGATAGCCCATCAGCCTGATGCCAATAGGCTGGATGACAGGATTCATCCTCCAATCGACAGGAACATGGAGTTTCAGTGGGAACGTCCTTTCGAGAACACCCTTAGAGGCTTGCGGAGGGCACTGAGGCCGCCACAGAGGCCCTAAGCATGAACAGGAGATCCCGTTAGAGAGCGGGATGGAACACCAGTACTGAAGCCAGTGGGCAGTAATAAACTGGGTTCAATGCCCTCACTAACTTAATTGTTTAGTTCCTAGTAGAGTGGGGTTCTACTATGGATGTCCTGACCACCTCGGTGGAAAGGGCAACCTAATTATGGGTGGGACCCCCTCAGGGGCCAGACCCATAGTCTCCATAACTCTGGTCGGGGATGAAATAATATACCATCAGCCTGAGACAGAAGATCTCTCCTAATAGGAATTTTCCATGGAGGACTCTCCAAGAGACTAATAAGGTCCGAAAACCAAATTTGGGCCGGCCAGTACGGAGCTACAAGGAGTAGTCTCACTCCGTACCTCCTGACCCTTTCTAGAACCCCAGGGAGCAGAGCGATCGGGGGAAAAGCGTACAGATGTGACCTTAGCCACATCTGTACCGTGGCATCCAAGCCCAAAGGAGCTGGATGTGAGAGAGAGTACCAGAGCGGGCAATGAGAGTTCTCATGAGAAGCGAACAGGTCAACCTCCGCCCGGCCAAACTCTCTCCATATAAGCTCAACCACTTCAGGGTGGAGCCACCATTCCCCGGGCCTCGGCCCCTGCCTCGACAGGATGTCTGCTCCCATATTTTCAACCCCAGGAATATAAATAGATCTAACAGAGAGAAATTTGTCCTGGGACCAAAGAAGAATTTGATGCGCCAGTCTACAAAGAGGGCGAGATCTCAAACCTCCTTGGCGGTTGATATAAGAGACCACCGACATATTGTCTGTCCTAACAAGAACATGATGGCCTCTGAGGTCTACAAGGAAGTGCCTCAGGGCAAAAAATACAGCCAACATCTCCAAGCGATTAATATACAATGTGAGATGATGGTCTTTCCAAGTACCTCGGGTGTAACGGCCCTCCATAACCGCACCCCAGCCCGTGAGGGACGCATCCATGGTCAGAGTTTTTCTCTCACATGGTGCTCCCAAAACCGGGCCCTGAGACAGGAACCATGGTTTCTTCCATACGACAAGAGAACGAAGGCATCTGCGCGTAACTCTGATCGTACGAAAAGGGTTTCCCAGAGGAGAAAATCCCTTGTTCCTGAGCCACCACTGCAAGGCCCTCATATGGAGCAGACCAAAGGGTACTACCGTGGAAGCTGCAGCCATAAGACCCAAAACTCTTCGAAAGTGTTTGACAGTGATAGCCTGGCCTAACCTAATACTCTTCATTGTGTTTAAGATAGTATTTATACAAGCAGGAGACAATTGTGCCCGCATTGTGACTAAGTCCCACTCTACTCCCAGGGACGTAGTCCTCTGAAGAGGAGTTAAGGAACTTTTCTTGACATTGAGTCTCAACCCCACGCACCTCAGATGGCGCAAAACAACATCTCGATGTTGAATTGCTAGTTCTTTTTGACTGAGCCAAAATGAGCCAGTCATCTATAAGATACGGACCCCCTGAAGTCTCAATGGAGCAAGGGCCGTGTCCATACATTTAGTGAAGGTGC
Organism: Scardinius erythrophthalmus; assembly: GCF_964197995.2. Classification (NCBI taxonomy): domain Eukaryota; kingdom Metazoa; phylum Chordata; class Actinopteri; order Cypriniformes; family Leuciscidae; genus Scardinius; species Scardinius erythrophthalmus. Next base: position 17,836,999 of record NC_138222.1, read on the forward strand.
GAGGGGATAAGGCTAGGCCGACTGGAAGAGTCCAGAACTGATGCGCTTTTCCCCCCAAAAGCGGATCTCGGAAACTTCCTGTGATGGGGTTAGAAGGGAAAGAGGAGTTAAGGAGCTTGTGGATCTATCAAGACAGACCAGTCCTCGGAGCTGGTCTGACTGACAGTCGGTAACTTGAATCTGAACCCCCTCGGAGGTTGATCCAGTACCCTGAGATCCAAAATAAGGCCTAACTCCCCCCCTCATAGGAACTATGAAGTGCCAGCTGTAAAACCCGGGCTCCCGTAACCAAGGAAGAGCCCACTTTGAGGTTTCCTGTGTTAAGAGGGACTAGACTTCCCGTTCCAAAAACCGACCCTGCTCGGGGCTGGCCGACATGTGAACCACCCTTAGTAGATAATATTTGTATATTAGCTCCACCATAAGCAGGACCCCCTAGGCTATATTTTGAAGACCCCTCTGGGTGTCTAAATATGCCATTATGGGGACCAGTCCCTCGAGACTGGCCTCGGCTATAAATTTCCAAATGGCTTTGGTGACCTGAAGCAGCTAACTGGCAGGAACTAACCGAAATATGCTCTCTACAGACCTCCTGAGAGGTGAGAGATACTGCGATTTGTGTTTGCTGGAAGCCGATGTGTCCCGAGGCGCCATCGGCGGCGGGAAGCAAACATCGATTTCCTAAGGGCTGCATAAGGGGGCGATCCTCCTGTACTCGCTCTCCTGGGGGAACGCCCATAAGGGTCTGCGTGTTACGACAAGACCTCTTAGTTGAAGCCTTCATAGCCCGAGAGACAGTCCTCAGACCTGTCTTTGGTATGGAGAGCTTCGTGCGAGAATGTTTCTTCTGGCCCCAAGCCTTATACGGGGGGGCACGAGAGGAAACCTTCTCAAAATAATACTCTTTTCACGGGACAAACAACACCAAATAGAACAGACAAGATGACATAGAGCGCTTGCTGAAGACCAGAAGCTAACATTTCCTGGTTCCTGTGACCCTTTTGTAGCTTCCGGATCACCGTCACATGCGACGTCACGGGTGACGTTGCACCAATCAAGATTGGAATAGTTCCATAGTTGACTTCAGACGCTTCATGCCGAAGGCATTCCCCAAAGTATCGAGTATCAATGCAGCGGGAGTTCCCTTTACGAAAGGGACGTCTTTACGTCTGTGTGCTGCACAGCTTGGCGTGCACAATGATCAAGATATAATGGCGGGGTATTACAGCCTTATTTTTGGTAGCCCCGAATCCTGGATTCTGAATCCCAAATGGCGAGCTATGCTAGCATCAAAGCTTTATTAACCCTCAGAGGTCGGAGATCACGCCGGCGTGATCTGCCCGCTTTTTTCCTTGTGAGTTGAATTGAGACCCGAAATACTCTTTTGACTTTGATTTTACAAAACAAGTTTCATACATCAATCGATTCTGTTAAATGTGTATTATTTTTGTGTATACTCACAATAAAAACAAAGTGGTGTGCTTTTTGCCAAATAAAGAAAAATAAACACGAGGCGAGTTCTGCCTTCTCTCTGCCAGTGTAGTCCATTCTGAAACGCGTCCGAAAATGAACAATAACTCAGCGAATACTCAGTCAAACAGGCATACAGTCACACAGGCATGAAGCTTGAATTCTCTTCTTTTTAATGAAGTAATTTATATAAAAAAACAAATATTCTCATCTTGTGAAATCTGTATTAAAAGAGAGCGATTCCAGTCGAGCTAATTACATCTGATTCAGATGTAATGTGACTCCGCCCACGGAGAGCGCGCGCTATTCAAACGCAAATGGCCGAGGCAATCCACGCAATCCTGTGAACGCCCCCATATCAGCGCGAGAAAACACAAGTTTATTCAGATCATTACTTGTTTACACCGTCTTGCAGCTGTGAGGAATAATAATGGAAAATGTCCCCCAGAAGTGCGGGTATATCGAGGAGCGAGCTGAGGAGTAAGTTTTTTCCTTCTCACGTGAATTTCTTCACGTGGGTTTCTGTTTATGAATGAATGAACGGCAGAGATGCGCGCTGTTTACCACAGCTGGCAAAGACAGTTTAAATTTAAATCGCGTGTGTGAATGAATGATGATGTTTCAGCAAGCTGTAGGCTATTGCTATACTGAGATGAGTAAAAATCGACTGAAATATGCTGAAATAAAATGTAGGCTATTTGTATTTAGCAACGTATTAAACTGCAAATTAACAATATGCCCTAATATTTCATGAAAACAACGTTACAGTCAGGCGAAATATGAAAGTAATGAATACATAGATAAAATGTAGGCATATAATCATTTTTTTTTACAAAGAAAGAGTAGGCTACACTTGAAATATTGTTGAAATTGTAATATTGTTGTAATTGTATCCTTTTTAATAAAATGGCAAAACATATTTACAAGATAGATGTAAGCAAAATCTTAAATGGTCAATATAAGTCTTCTTCTAAATATATCTTTTGTTCTTGCATTGTGGCTCAGTCAGTGTCACACCTGAATGAATGGCTAATTATGCAGAGTCATTATGCAGAGTGGGTGTTCTAAGTTGTAAACCACTCCTCGTTCACGCCCCTTCGCATATTGGCTTTCCAAGCAAAACCTGTTTTACATCAATTTAAATCAATGTATTGTTTTATGTGAACGATAAAGCAAGACTATTTTCACATAATTTTGAAGAAAAAACACTAGGCGAGGACATCCATTATTCAAAAGTCTTATTGACACATATTTACTATGTGTTTTGTGGCCTTATTTCAGAAATTTAAGTTTTTATTTTTTTCAATAACCATGCATAAACATTATTCTCTCAAAAATGAAAACATGTACATACACGTGGCTCACATATTATGGTAGCCCTGTTTGTGCTTTATAGAGTGAATTTACACCTTTGCCATTAATATGTTTATAAGCAACTGAAAAAAGCACAAATGTCAGGGCATGTCAGAACATCTCAAGGGCCCCAAAACAGCCCAGACCCCAGAGGGTTAAGACAACCTTGTCGCCATGGTCGTCAACGAGGCACACGTCGCATACAAATGGTGAGTTTGCATACGCGGGTTTGGTAATTAACTTCAAGTTAATCTATTTAGATACCAGCTCAGTTCAACACTGTCATTTGTTGTCATTTGTTACATGTTTCACAATGTTGATTCTTGTTATCTTTCGCCCAGGGGTGAAGCGTCCAAAGGCGACTCTCCTTTCAGAGAATTTTTTTCTAAGTTGGGCAAACTAAGGTCGATCGTGAAAGAAGGTACGTTTAATTTATGCCTGCTCACATCTGTGTGTGTGTGTGTGTGTGTGTGAGAGAGAGAGAGAGAGAGAGAGAGAGAGAGAGAGAGAGAGAGAGAGAGAGAGAGAGAGAGAGAGAGAGAGAGAGAGTGTGAGTGAGTGAGACACACTACAAAACAAATGGTGTCAGATCTATTATCAATTACATTTAGGTCTAGATGTGTAAATATGTTGAATGTGCAGATAGGCTATAGCATGTTTGAAATTAAATAATTTCTAAACAAATGAGATGTTGCTTAGTATAACACAATGACGTCCGGTGTCAGTTAAGCTGCCTCAATCTGTTAAATTATTTTAAAGCTTGAACCTTGAAAAGCAATAGACAGAAATGTTGTATAGTTTCAATAGTACTTGTAAAAAATGAAAACCTTGTATTCTCCACATTTAAAAAAAATGTTTATTAGGATTTTTTTTTCTTGTTATTCAATTTGTATTAAAAAACCTAGAAGATTCAAGGTTTCCAGTAGTGTTATTTTTATTTGTCTAGAACCAAAACTCGCAAAGTTTTTATTTTTTATTTTTTTTAAACCAAAAAATACCCTCTAGCGGGACCGTAACTTAATTTAATTAGTTTGTCACACCACATCACATAGTAGTGATTCCATGAAGCATGTGCATTTTAAGCCTCTTCTATTCATTTACCCTAGTCATAATCCCATGACACAGTGATACAGTATGTGCTGTTACAGTATGTGAGCGATGTCCTTGACAAAGCATTTAAGTTGCATGTTTTTTTGTTTATTATTTGTAGGAACCCCGTTTTTGGCGCTGACTGCTTCAGCCGATATGCGGTCCAGACACCGGGTGACCAGAATTCTCCATATGGATAAGCCAGTCAACATCACAGCAAGCCCAAACAAGACAAACATCCGTCTTGGAGTGTGCCAGGTTGCCAGGAACAACATGAGCTGCCTAGACTGGATTGTTGAGGAAGTTAAAGACAAGGGCACATCCATGCAACCAATTCTTATTTACTGCCCAACCATGAAGACAGTAGGAAAGGTTTTCGGATACCTAAAGGCTGAACTGCAAAGTCAGGCCTGGGTTGATGGAGATCCTGAGCACAAAATCGACAACCTCCTCATTGGAATTTTCCACAGCAAGACACTTCCACAGAACAAGGACCGAGTGCTCTCTTCGTTGAAAGGAGAAGGTAATTGTTGCATAGTTGTGGCTACTACAGCCTTGGGAATGGGTCTAAATTTTCCCAATGTGTCCCATATTGTAATGTTTGGGGCTCCTGGCGACCTTGAAGTTGTTGTTCAACAGGTGGGCAGGGCCGGAAGGAATGGTCAGCAAGCACATGCCATCATATACAATACTGGACAGTATTTTAAGGTGGACAAAGATTTGAAGGAACTACTCTCTGTTTTCAAGAAGACCTGTATAAGAAAATTTCTTTATGGCCATTTTGAGACCGAACCAAGCCACGTTGAGCCAGGCCATCAGTGTTGTACATTCTGTCACACTGTCTGTTCTTGTACCTCAGGCACATGTACTGAACCAACTCCAAATTACGAACAAATTACAGACCAACCAGTTAGCGTGATATCCAGGCAGGTGGATGAGAAGAACCGATCTTTCATTGCAGATTTGCTCAATGATTACAGAAGCAGTTTAATCAAATCTTCCACACATCTCTACACATCTCATGCAGCTTGTACGGGATTCAGCACAGAACTTGTTGATTCAGTATTGGCCAATTGTGAACATATTTTTGATCTCTCATACATCATGGATAATCTACCTGTATTCCAATTGGACCATGCAAAGGAGATTTTATACATCATAGCTGATGTTTTTGGAGATGTTGATGTAGATGTGCAGTCTGACTTGGATGAGAGTTTCAGTGACCCAGACCTTTACTTCAGCAACTATTTTGATTGTGATGACTTTGTAGATGATGCACAAAGAAGTCATGTCAGTACCTCAGAGTCTGACCAGTAATGCATGTAAACACTGCATACATTTTTTGATATATATATTTATTAACCATACACATTTGTGTATAAAACATTTGTGTATAAAACTATCATGGAGTAAAGTGATTGTGTCACAGGTCGGGGTGGAGCGCCAGCGGGCCGCCCACCCCTTCGCTTGCGTGCCGCCCCTGAGGAGCTGGCCGTGGACACGAAGGGAATGGCGGACACAGAATTCAAAATAAATATGCTCTTTATTAAATAATAAAAACAATCTTAAAAAGTCTCTTCTTCAGCGTTCTCTTCATGTATCTCAGCACTTTCAGACAGAGAGAGGAATGAACATAATTCACACCTTCCGCGTTCTCTTCTTCAGCGTTCTCTTTGCGTATCTCAGCACCTTCAGACAGAGAGAGGAATGAACATAATTCACAGCTTCCGCGCTCTCTTCTTCAGCGTTCTCTTCGTGTATCTCAACACCTTCAGACAGAGAGAGGAATGAACATAATTCACAGCTTCCGCGTTCTCTTCTTCAGCGTTCTCTTCGCGTTTCTCAGCACCTTCAGACAGAGAGAGGAATGAACATAATTCACAGCTTCCGCGTTCTCTTCTTCAGCGTTCTCTTCGCTTATCTCAACACCTTCAGACAGAGAGAGGAATGAACATAATTCACAGCTTCCGCGTTCTCTTCTTCAGCGTTCTCTTCACGTATCTCAGCACCTTCAGACAGAGAGAGGAATGAACATAATTCACAGCTTCCGCGTTCTCTTCTTCAGCGTTTTCTTCGCGTTTCTCAGCACCTTCAGACAGAGAGAGGAATGAACATAATTCACAGCTTCCGCGTTCTCTTCTTCAGCGTTCTCTTCGCTTATCTCAGCACCTTCAGACAGAGAGAGGAATGAACATAATTCACAGCTTCCGCGTTCTCTTCTTCAGCGAGCTCTTCGCGTATCTCAGCACAGCATTAGCCGGCTCTTCACTGGACTCAGACAGAGAGAGGAATAGATACGTGTAACTCACAGCATTAGCAGGCTCTTCCAGCATTAGCAGGCTCTTCACTAGCCTCAGACAGAAAGTGGAGGATAATGGTATTTTCCCAATGCAGCTGTAACTTCACAAGGCTCAGATAAAGGAGAGGTTAATGAACAGCTGTGACTGCGAGTGAACAGCAGAAACAATTCCCACACTCACATATCCACCACACACTGTAAGATTTCACTCGTGCTCATTTCCACAATAAAACTGCAATTCAACAGACTCACGGTGCAGCTAAGGCTTGCACCCGCAATCCAGCCGAAGTCTTCTCTGTCTCTCTCTCTTCCTCGCTCTCTCTCTCTCTCTCTCTCAGCCTACCTCCGTGGCCGCTCACGTGCCACGTGCCTCACATGTCCTCTCTCGTCGTGCCTTCTCTCCCCCCTCCTCTCTCTTCAAAATGGCCTTTTATACTCAACTTTGGGAGCATGTGCCCCAATCAACGCTCTAGCTCCTCCCCCTCCACACCTGCCGCTCATTTCTTTTTTTTTTTCTCTTTAATCACCCGGTGACAATTGCACTGTCAATATGACAGTTTATAATTTTGGACTTACCATACTCCAGCCCATTTGTATATAATATGATAATGGATGAATATAATTGTACTATTGCTAATAATATTTCATTTTAGGTCTGTTTTACTCGTGTAAATTTGTACATTATCATGGATGAACATGACTGCACTGTCACTAATACACAGATCATAGTGAAATGTATGACACTGTCTCTTCTCCAAATAGTATGATAACAAATAAAGTATGAAGGACTAAAAATGACAGAACGAAAAATAAATAAATAAATAAATAAAAGTAGAAATAAATAAATAAATGCAGAAATAATAGTAAAAATAAATACATTTTGGTAATATAAATGGCTATTTCTGTATTTTTACATGTATTTATTTATTTATTTATGCATTTCTATATGTATTTATTTATGTATTTATACATTTATTTATATATTTATGTATTTATATATTTATTTATTTATATATCTATATATGTATTTATTTATACATTTATTTATTCCTACATTTATTTATTTCTGTATTTCCACATTTCTACATTTATTTATTTCTGTATTTCCACATTTCTACATTTATTTATTTCTGTATTTCCACATTTCTACATTTATTTTTCCCTGCGCATGTAAGCTAATTGACCAATGGCTAAGCCACGCCCCAAAACGCGATGAGCCAATCACAGTACGCATAGCTAACCCAAGACACTTGGACGTTCTCTGCTTCCTCGTCCATTGCAATGCATTGCGGTTATCAGTTTTCATTCGTTTTTATGTTTTTTCTTGTCATTTTGGCTTTAAAACAGCGTGTGTGTGTGATTTTGGTTGGGTGACAGTTGTAGGTTACAGTTTGACAAGAGTACAGTTTGACAAAAGCACAATGTTGTGTTTTACACAAATATAAGTAGTAAATATAAGTAACTAAACACTTTGCAGTTTTAATTATGTCCTGTATGAACAAAATGGAGTATGTTTTTATGTTTCCACTGTTCGATCGCGCCCCGGCGCCCGCTCTCTGACACACACACACACACACACACACACACACACACATTCCAGCAATGCAATCTTGACATCGCAGCCTGTTCATTATTCTGCACTCCCACCAAACGCGAATAGAGCGTCAAATTCGCGCGTATCCGCGTCTAGTTCGACGCTTGAACATTTTGAATCCAAAGCGAATAGGACACGCGTATAAAGCGAGCGTTTGAAGCGAAATAGCACCAAACTATGACGTTTACACTGTGAACTGTAAATCTTTGTTCTGGAGCTGAAGCTTATCGGCCTTCTCAACAATAAAATTATTAATATAACCCTCCAATGCATATTTAAGGCCCTTTTGGTGACATCGAGATGATATATAATCTTTCTGTCTCCAAAAAATCATCAATTGCCTCCTGTGAAATGTCTCAGACTGTGACAGCTGCCAAAGCGCCTGTTACCGAATGTTGACTGAGTGAGTGGAGGGGGCGTGGTTAGCCATTGGTCAATTAGCATACATGCGCAGGGAAAAATAAATGTAGAAATGTGGAAATACAGAAATAAATAAATGTAGAAATGTGGAAATACAGAAATAAATAAATGTAGAAATGTGGAAATACAGAAATAAATAAATGTAGGAATAAATAAATGTATAAATAAATACATATATAAATATATAAATAAATAAATATATAAATACATAAATATATAAATAAATGTATAAATACATAAATAAATACATATAGAAATGCATAAATAAATAAATAAATACATGTAAAAATACAGAAATAGCCATTTATATTACCAAAATGTATTTATTTTTACTATTATTTCTGCATTTATTTATTTATTTCTACTTTTATTTATTTATTTATTTTTCGTTCTGTCATTTTTAGTCCTTCATAATAAAGGTGCACAAAGTTCTGCAAAAAAATATTTTTTTGTTGTTGTTGTGAGGGTCTTTAAACTGCATATAAAACGAAGTATGGAATCATACTTTTTTTTAATTATTTTTATTTGTGAAATGCCCACACACACACACACACAGTATATTTACAACATAATTTTTGAAAATAGTCAAGAGGTGTCAATGTAAAACTCTAGTGTCTGTGTGTTGGTTACATTGATGAACACACTAAATAGCTTAACCATTTATAATGGTAATGCCCTAAACTCCTTAAGCTTAGACCGCATCCACTGCCACAAGTCCTTGAAATTTAGCTTGGATATAATGTTACGTTCAAAATCAGGGAACGCTGAAAAGTGTCTTCCTGGTTGGTGCTGGAACAGTTCTGCCCTATTGAACACATCAAGCAGGGTTAGGATATCCCTTTCCATGTCAGCTGGATTATGGATGCCACTAGGGCGATACACCTGTAGCTCTTTGTCAGTCGTGTCCATTACTGTCTTCAAGACACCAACAGATCTGCTTACCCTGTCAGCGGCATCTTCTGTCAGGTTTGGGCCTTTGTTCTTCGGAAATGTCTTAAGGAAATTGTTAAGATGTTCAAGGTGAAGGTCTAATGGGATATTCCTCCCCTTCCCACCCCTCCCATTCCAGAAACGGTTCCATGTCAGACTATGAGCCAGCCGAGGGGACAGGGTTGCATTGGTTTGAACCGTTAACAGCAAGGTACTGTAAGCATACTGACTATGGCCATAAGTCTTAAAGATTAAGAGTGCAACCTTGTACAATCTCATCAGGCGCTCTCCATCTCCCTCTTTCACTGCATCCAAGAAGTTCAAAAGCAAAAATCCAAAGCTGAGCCGTGCTTCAGTATGCTCTTTCTTGTAGTCTGCACTAACAGTGAGGGAAGTAGGCTCAGTAACTGATGAAGTAGACGAATCGAGACTATGGACATTGGCTTCATGGTTGTCTCTGGCTTTTCTATAGATAAACATTCTTGTACAGCCAGGCTCACGGCAAGGGAACCTCTCCTTCTCAGCTGGTTGGGCCTTTGCTAAATTGCTGATATTAGTTGTAAGTTCTGTAATGTCGTCAGACATGACAAACTTGTCGATGACCTCGGCCGTAGCGTCATGCAGCCAAGTCCTCCTTAGGTCTTCAGAGCCTTGAAGAATGTGGTCTGGTATGAATCCATCAGGAGTGTCTGTGACATGATAGGAAAAAATAATATTTTTTTTTTACTTTTTAAACATAACAATTTTTAATGTGTAAACAAGTTTTGTTTTTAAATTCAAACCTTTAAGTGCCTCCAAGTGGAAATGATCCATTGCTGCTTTCAGGAAAAGTGCTGTCGTCTCCAATACCACAAACTGTTTGTATGCATTGTACGCTGAATGTGGACCTTGTTTAGCATTGCTGCATCTGCAAATTAAAGTTCAGATTAGCATATACATTTTTTTTCTTATTAAATCAAATTCATATTTTAATAACTTCACGGCGGCAGTTGCGTTGTTAGTAGTACTAGTCATAGAGCAGCCAATTCATGTTGGCACTGCCCTTACCGCCCCGGATGTGAAGCAGCCAATTCAAGTTGCCACTGATTTCATGAAAACATGCAAACAGTTCATAGATCCAATGCAAATTCATGGTAGCCAAAGATCCTCTGTTGGTCATCTCCTCGAATAATATGTATGGAAAAAAGAATAGAAATAATTTACAAATATGACAATTACATATAAGTTCTTTTGTGAACATATGACATTTTTTTTGACAGATGGCAAGACAATTTGTGTACATTAATGATTACCTCAACACATTCATATTGGCAAGTAGTGTTCCATGGTCCTTGGCTGAATTATCATTATAGAAGATTTGATGGTGAATCTGTAATTGTAAAAAACCCTTTTGAAAGTTAATCAAGAAGGACAACCAAGCTGTGCAATACAGTTTTGCAAGTGTTTATAGTTATTTGCTATATCAGACACCACATCACTAAGTTGTAGCTTTATAACAAACATAAATGTTAATTGACTCAATTAAAGTACATTAAAGACATAACATTATCATATTGAATTCTAAATGTAGATCACACATAATAAGTATAGATCATTAGTTAATTTGAAAACTAAATTCATATTTAGTTTTAAAATAAATAATAAAAAAATAAATAATAATTACCTCAAAAAGATTCCTTATAGCGTGCCAGTCTTCAAACTTAAAAACTAAGCCTTCCAGGCGGTCTTCATCGGTCTCTCCATCGGCAAAGGCACATTGGACATTTCGGCTGTTACCTTCCATTAGCCTATCACCTCCGACCAACATCTTCTCCAACCCATCAGGAGATCTTGCTACATACCTTTTGAAAATTATTAAAAATAAAAAAAGTACAAATTATCAACTTTAGCATATTGGGCCTGTATCTCTTATGTGAGGTACAGTATTCCAAGATTAAAAGTTAAGAAGAACTATATAAATAGTCACAATACATAAGAAAACAATATCTCCTCTCTCACAATACTTACTCCTTTTGAATGTGCTGGAGCACATCCACCAAGTCACCTGTTTGGTTTTCATTTTTAAAGAGAAGTCCTAGTGGGAACTGTATTGGAAAAATATAACAAATGTGTGTTAAAAGATAAGACACATCTCAACTACTTACTTTCATGTAAAACATTTTTGATTTTGATCAAATCTGCCTGTACTTACATGGGTTGAGGGCTGGGCCATTTCGTCCGAGTTCAGATGGGGGATGTGATGGACAACAGCACTTGCGAAAGGCTTCAGTACTTCCAAATAACTGGTCAGGATACGGCTTCCAAGAACAACAAATTCTCGCCGCATGCAGGCTTGTGTATGTGGACCTGGCAGTGACTTCCCGAGATCATAGTCTGACAAGCTATTGGCTGGTTTAGTGTTTGCAAGACAGAGTGAGGGTATTCGGTCGATAACACACATGTGATTGTTCCAGTGTATAGACTTGTTTGTCAGGTTGGTTGATTGATGATGTGTGCGAATAAAAAAGTCAAGGTTATCAAATACAATTGAATATGTGCTTGGTACAGATGCTGATGGAACTGCTGGAACAGAGAGGGGTACAACACCCAAATCGGCCATGTCCTCATCTGAAAGTGTGCTGAATGTGTACACATCAAGGGCATCAACCACTTCATTAGGCTGTTTGGTGGGCTCACCAGTGCTGCTCTGTGATGTACCCTCTGCTATAGGGAAGTGCTTACTGTTTGATATTATGAGAAAAAGTGAAATGAAGTTAGGTTAAAAAAATATTTCCAAATTATAATAATTAATGGAAATAAGCGAACCAATCAAAATTAGTAGACAAATAACATAGACACTACTTACACATTGATGTCTTCTCCTGGGGCCGTATTCACAAAGAATTTTAAGGCTAAAAGTAGCTCCTAACTGGCGAATTTAGGAGCAACTCCTAAAAATAATGGGCGTGTCACTCGTAACTTTAGGACTCCTAATTTTTTTGACTAAGAGTAATTCACAAAGCATTTTAGCCCTAAAAGTAGCACCTAAGCCTGGGACAGCTTAAAAGAAGTCGAGAGGACTCCTAACTCACTAAGACCTATTCACAAACCGCTTTTTGTGGCATTTCACGTTGCGATGTTTTGAAATGCGTGCGCGGCGGCTACAGGAGCTTCCAATCGCGAGGGAACAATTTTGCATTGTAGGCATAACTAGGGATGCAATAACGCCACCAACAACAACCAAAACTAGGCTACTCATTCATTGCATGTAAACTAATTGTAACGTTTGATTGTGAATCAAATTAAAATGTTCTTCTCTTTGCAAACGTAGGCAGAGGCATATAGTGACAGATTAATTCAATAACGTTGCAAAGATATTGCATCAATCCATATGTTTCATTAGGCTACTAGGCTATTTGTTTTTCCTTACTCTTTATTCATTTAGGCTATTTATTCAGTTATTCATCATCTTCGTCCTTCGCACTACTTGTGTAGCGCACGCATTCTCAGACCTGTCACCTGTCAATCATCATCGTAGGGGAGGGGTTTGGAATCATTCCCGCGTTACAATCATCAGCCAATCAAGGTGGTCACTTCAGTCAAGCTCGTGCATGAGTAATGACGTCATCCATAGCAACAAAGACTCACTCTTAGTTTAGGAGTTGTCATTTTTCTTTACTAAGAGTAGGTCTGAAAGGCGTTGTGAATAACTTTTAAGAGAAAACTCCTAGCTAAAATCTTTTAGTGCGATTTAGGAGTACTCCTAGTGGTAAGATAAAATGCTTTGTGAATACGGCCCCTGGTCACTTCTGTTTGTAACTTGGGAGCTGAGGTAAGATTCCAGGTGTCTTTTTAAAGAGAACACAGGAGGCTTGGAGTTCTGTGCCAACTCTTTCTGTTTGCCTACTGCACTCTGATGATTTGTAGATATGCCCAGTTTGGCCAGTCGCTGGAAAAGCCTTTTTTGCCCCACCATACAACAAGACAGTGTCAACATAATAGGCCAGTGCCGACAAGCGGGGGTCTCTTCCTCTTAGAGCTACTGAGGCCGCAGTGCATATGTGGGGAAGTGAGTCTTTGGCCATTTTTGCAATTATGCTGAATATAAATGGGGACAGTCTCTTCAGATCTTCCAACAACTCAGTGAATGAAAATGTTTTCATGAGCACTTGCCCTCCACATCATGAACTGATGTTGGGGGTTACAAAGCTTCTTACATTCATCCTCCACAATATCCAAAACACTGGATTTTAAGTCCTCCATTAACTCTCTGTGTCGAGATATAAGGTTGCCAGCTCTGACAAAATTTCGTTTGGCCAAGTTTTCTACAATGCCAGAAACATCAGATTGGCAAATGATGCGTTTGTCCTTGTTTTCGTAATTGATTATGACCTAAAAACACACACAAAAAAAAACAATAAACACAGATCATAGGTGAAAATGTCATTGAAAAAAAAGGAAAAAAATATGACATAGATAATAGATGAAAACTATAAATAGAAAGTAGAAGAAAGTATGAAAATGATTCTCAACTAGGCTAAGCTATGAAAGATTTAACAGTATAAATTGATGTACCATTGTACTTTATGCAATATGTTGGTAAAATGGACATAAATTAATATTCCCATTTAATGCAATGTATCTATACACTGTATCTAATGTGCAAATTAATGTGTTCTTGGAGCAAACTTTAATGAAAAAACAAGTGTAATATTTGGAGTAATCATTTCGAACATTTTGATAACAAGATGTAATATTTCATATGAATATTGATAACTTATTTCTATATTCACATGTATGAAATAAACGTCCTGTTCTGTATCAGAAAGTCATTTTTTGATAAAAAAAAAAGAAAAGTAAGGCCTGCCGTGTTTTTCATCGCAGATTTAAACGTACCTAGTCTGCATGTCTCTGTAACATTCTCATGTGAAAAAAAGTGACAGAAAACAAATGCTAATTTTAAATTTAGTAGATTTGTAAACAGGTAGTTGTAGTGTTTAACCCACCTTGGTGACACTGCTCCATGATCGCAACTCCATGGACTTTCTCTGCTTTTTTATGGTCCTTGGAGTTTTAGATGGTGTATCTCGGTCTCTTTTATCGGTCGAGCTCGAACTGGCTAACGTTACCTTTTGACAGGCCAGTGTCTCCTTTCTTTTCCAGGCCTTAAATATTTCCATGTCATGATGTAATCTTGAAATTACGTTGCAGCATTTCCGGCAAACTCGTGAGGAACAAAGAGCTTTGTTTAAAAGATCTAATCCTAAGTTTGAGAGTTGGCTACAAATATTTTCTTGTTTCACTTTGTCAAAAATAAGTTTTGAGGCCGTGATTGTACCGTGTATGTGTAGATTAACTTCGCATAATCTGCAAAAGTCGTTTACAGACATGTTCACTCCGGTATTTCGCTCGCATCATCATGTGTTTACAACAGGTTTACAGTGGAAGTTCAATCATAGATTTGAGTTCGATGCATGATGTCTGTGCTTCGATGCGGCTGTACAGGCGCATAACATACGTCATAACTAAACTTATCTGATTGGCTTACGGGTAACCAATGATTTTAAACTTCAGACAAGCGCCCCCTAGCAAGAGAGAAAACACTTCTCTATTATGCCATTCCAGACTCTCTCTACGAAGCAAAGTGAAGTAGCAGAGTCTGGTATTACCAGGCTATTTCAAAGCACCCCCGTTTGACAAATTTCGTATTAGCCCCATAGGCGTGGCTACCAGAAAATTTTCAGGAAAAAAGCGCTTGATAATTGATCTCTCAGCCCCTCGTTTCCAAGCATCAATAGTCCCTCTCGAAGAATATTCTCTTCATTATCACGATATCGAACAAGCCATAACAATGATCAAAATCGCTGGACGCGGCGCATGGATGGCAAAAGTAGACATCACTTCGGCTTTTAAAGTAATGCCAATTCACCCAGATTCATGGCATTTATTCGGCGTGAACTGGCGGAAAAAGTTTTATTTCGCCGTGCGTTTAACTTTCGGCTGCAAAAGCAGCCCCAAAATCTTCGACACTCTATCCGAAGCCATATGTTGGATTCTATCCAATAATTACGCAATTCCTTACCTTCTCCATCTGCTCGATGATTTCTTAATCATTTCACCGCACAACGCCATCCCCGCTGCACACCTCCTCACGGTGCAAAAAGTTTTCGCAGAGCTAGGAATCCTGTTAGCTCAGGAGAAAACAATGGGTCCAACTACATCCATCGAGCAGGCTTCACTGCCTAAAGAAAAAATCGATCGAATAATTTTAATCGCGTCCAATCTCATAGACTGCCCAAATTGTTCCAAACGCGAACTACTCTCGCTGCTTGGCCACCTAAACTATGCTATGCGCATAATTCCGCAAGGCCGCCCTTTCATCGCACATCTCCTCGCCCTCGCGTCATCCGTTCACGTGCTGGAAGACCAAATTATTCTATCTTGCGAATGCAAAAACAAGTTTATGGATAACTTTCCGTAACCAGTGGAATGGTTTAACTTTTTTCTACGACGACTTTATCTCTCTCCCCCTCAATACCAAACTGTTCACAGACGCAGCTCCCTCGATCGGCTTCCGGGGATTTTACCAAGGACACTGGTTCGCGTCTTCCTGGCCCCCCCATCTTATTGACACTCCCCAGTCTTCAGCCTCCTTCGCTCTTTTTGAGCTCTATCCGATCGTCGCCGCAGCTTCACTATGGGGGAAAGAGTGGTCAACTAAAAGCATTCTGGTCCATTGCGACAACGAAACAACCGTGGACTGCATTAACAAAGGTCGTTCTCGCTCACCTGCGTTAATGCCGCTCCTCAGATGCCTCATCTGGATCTCCGCTTGTGATAAGTTTATAATAACTGCTAAACACGTTCCAGGTGCACAAAATCAAATCGCTGACTCTCTCTCCCGTTTCTCTTTCCAGAAATTCAGGATGTTGGCGCAAGAAGCGGATCCCTTTCCAACCCCAGTTCCTCCTTATTCACCGCTGATCTTCCCATAAATCATCCGCTAAAAACCCTTCTAGACACTTCTATCAATTCTATCCTCCAAGCAGTTTCACCTAGAACCCTCCAAACATATTTCACCGCATGGAAATCTTTCAAAACATTTCACCTCTCTCACAATCTGCCGTTTCCCGATTTTTCTCTTTTAACCGTTACATCATTCATATCTCACCTTAACAGAATTAAAGGTCTCCAAGCCGGATCCATAAAAAGCTATCTAAGCGGCATTCAATTTTTTCATAAATTAGTCTACGGTAAGCCTGCCTCCGCCATTAATAACTCTCAAACGTCCCTTCTCATTAAAGGAATTCAAAGATCTCATCCCACTTGCCCGGATACCAGACAACCTATTACAATTGACATACTCACCAAATGTATTGCAACACTCCGTCTCGGTTACCATTCCACCAACACCGCCCGCACCCTAGAAGCAATGTTCATCCTAGCTTTCTTCGGTTTTCTTCCGCTGCTCCGAACTAACAATCACATCTAACTTCGACACGAATATCCACCCTACAATTTCAGATTTACAGGTGGTAGATAACGAATCTTTCTTCATTAAACAAAGTAAAACTGATCGAGCTAAAAAAGGTCACTTCGTTTACATTTTTAATCTGCCAACTCCCATTCAACCGTACCATTCTCTTATAAATTACCTACAGTATAAACGTTCCATGTTCAAATCCCCACTCGATCCACTCTTCGCAGACGACTCCAATCATCCAGCCACGAGATTCTGGTTCCAAAAACATCTTAAAGCAGTCCTCACCCAATCCAGTATGGCAGCAAATTCATTTTCAAGTCATTCCTTTCGTATCGGAGCAGCAACCACAGCCACACAAAAAGGTCTTTCCCAACAACAAATTCAAACCCTTGGTCGCTGGTCATCCGAAGCTTTCAAAACCTACATCAGATCCAGCCGCTTCCACATCAGAAACGCTCACCAAGCCCTAACTAATTAAATCGTTAATTTCCATCACCTGCTGCGCTCCATTTATTATCACTCTCCAAACCACTTTTCAAAACCATTTTGGCTCGCCGTATTCACGCCCGCTACAATAAGTATATCTAAAATACAGTGTTTTTTTTTTTTACAATTGCAGGCTCCCCCGTTTGCACGCAGTGATGGCTCCCCGTTCGTGGGCTGGGCTCTGTTCCCCTTCCGAAGCGCTGGTCGAGCCCTCCCGTTCGAATTGCAGTGAGAGCCTGCCCGTCTTAGTCATCACCGGACGGCCGCGCTCGTGTCGCCATGTGGGCTCCCCGTTCTTTGGGCCGCGAGGGGTCTATTCCCGTGTCCCAGCCCCCTTCGAAGCGCCGGTCGAGCCCCCCGACGGAGTTCAGCGGGCACCCTCCGTTCGACTGCTGGCGGGGCTTACCCGTCCGATGCCGCGAGCATCCATGCTCCCGTCGGACGCTGCGAGGGCCCTCCCGGTCGAACGGCTAAACTCGTTCCCAAATCACGTTCATATAAATCTTGCGTTGTACTCGAGCTGACAGTTCAACTGCTGGCGGGGCTTACCCGTCCGATGCCGCGAGCATCCAAGCTCCCGTCGGATGCTGTGAGAGCCCCCCCCCCCCAGTCGAACGGTCAAAATCGTTTCTTGCAAATACCTTCTCGTGCCCTTTACTTTTTGGGGGGGTTAATTTCACTTAATTTTATGATCGCTGTCCTGCGCTTACCTGGCTTTTTTGGGGGAGTCCTCTGGGTTCGGGCAAAATTCCGAGCTCGGAGCCCTCCCCCAGACAGCATGCCAAATACGCTTAAAATACTACATAAGTTTTATGTAACAAAGTTCGGGAGGAGCACGTTCAGGTAATCAACCAATCAGCACAAGAGGAAGCCGGTATAAATAAAGCCTTTCCTCACCTCTGTCTCATGTCCCTCCACCACCCCATCACCTCACTCTAGGCTGGTTTCTATCCCAATAAAAGGGGCAGTTCTCTGGGTTCGGGCAAAATTCCGAGCTCGGAGCCCTCCCCCGGACAGCATGCCAAATAAGCTTAAAATACTACATCTGATTTCATGTACGTGTGAACTCGTGAAACAAACAATTGAGACAAATAAAATATTTCACAGAAATGCAGTCTGATAAGATGGTAATGAAATTACCAAGTTATTACGAATAGAGTACATATCTGGAACGTTGTTGGTTATCTTATAACCTTAGGAGGACGTACTGATGACGTTGTGGGTTGGTAATATGATGGTAATGAAATTAAGGTCCCGTGATGTTGCAGTTTCGTTGCCAGTAAGTCGTGAAATTACCAAGTTATTACGAATAGAGTACGTATCTGGTACGTTGTTGGTTATCTTTTAACCTCAGGAGGACGTACTGACGACGTTGTGGGTTGGTAATATGATGGTAATGAAATTCCGAGCATACGACGTTGTAGTTACATTGTCAGTTAGTAAAGTCATGAAGTGACCAAAAAGTATGAATATGTCACGGGGTGACGAAGGCGGGAACCTTTTTTTTAGAACTTGTTTACCCCGGGGAGCGCTTCTGCTGTGACACCAGGACGGTTCCGGTTTCCCACGTGAGTGTCATGGCGGCGGGCGAGGCTTGATGAGGGAAACTCGCGGCAGGTGTGAGAGGAGAGGATACAGGATGGTGATTGGGACATGGAGGAGGAAGGTGGCTCATAAAAGGACACTTTGGCAGTGAGGAAAGGAGGCAGGAGGGCACGAGGAGATGTGAGGCACGCAGCACGTGAGCGGCCGCGGCCGCTGATGCGGAGGGAGGCCGCGAGAGAGAGAGAAAGAGACAGAGAGAGAAAACTTCTGCTGGATTGCGGGAGGAAGCCTTGGTTGCACCGTGAGTCTGTTGAATTGCAGTTTTATTGTGGAAATGAGCACGAGTGGAACCTTGCAGTGTGTGGTGGATATGCGAATGTGGGAATTGTTTCTGCTGTTCACTCGCAGTCACAGCTGTTCATTAACCTCTTCTCTGCCTGAATCTGCTGTATTGGTGAAACACCACTTTAACCTCCTCTCTGCCTGAACCTGCTGCATTGGTGAAATACCATTAACCTCTTCTCTGCCTGAGCCCTGTGAAGGTACTGCTGCATTGGTGAAATACCATTAACCTCTTCTCTGCCTGAACTTGCTGTATTGGTGAAATGTCATTAACCTCTCTCTGTCTGAAAGTGCTGAGATACGTGAAGAGAACGTTGAAGAAGAGAACGGTGAAGCTTGGAATTATGTTCATTCCTCTCTCTATCTGAAGGTGCTGAGATACGCGAAGAGAACGCTGAAGAAGAGAATGCGGAAGTTGTGAATTATGTTCATTCCTCTCTCTGTCTGAAGGTGCTGAGACACGCGAAGAGAACGCTGAAGAAGAGAACGCGGAAGCTGTGAATTATGTTCATTCCTCTCTCTGTCTGAAGGTGCTGAGACACGCGAAGAGAACGCTGAAGAAGAGAACGCGGAAGCTGTGAATTATGTTCATTCCTCTCTCTCTGTCTGAAGGTGCTGAGATACGTGTAGAGCTCGCTGAAGAAGAGAACGCGGAAGCTGTGAATTATGTTCATTCCTCTCTCTGTCCGAAGGTGCTGAGATACGCGAAGAGCTCGCTGGAGAAGAGAACGCGGAAGCTGTGAATTATGTTCATTCCTCTCTCTGTCTGAAGGTGCTGAGATACGCGAAGAGAACGCTGAAGAAGAGAACGCGGAAGCTGTGAATTATGTTCATTCCTCTCTCTGTCCGAAGGTGTTGAGATACGCGAAGAGAACGCTGAAGAAGAGAACGCGGAAGCTGTGAATTATGTTCATTCCTCTCTCTGTCTGAAGGTGCTGAGATACGCGAAGAGAACGCTGAAGAAGAGAACGTGGAAGCTTTGAATTATGTCAAGTCAAGTCAAGTCATCTTCATTTATATAGCGCTTTTAACAATGTAGATTGTTTCAAAGCAGCTTTACAGAGATAAGCGTATAATTTAAGGTAACAGAGATTGTTTTGGCTTTATAGCAGAGTTAAGTTATTTTCCATCTAAAGTTAGTTTTGATTGATTTGCTTCCGTCGCAACGATCATTTGTTATTAAATTAGGGGCCGCTAAAATGACACCATTCCCTCTACACAGACTTTAAACGCGAACCTGTGAGAAACGCTGATGGCGTTCACATGCGCATTTAGAATGGGTTCTATAGTTATGTGCGTTTGAAAATACGCAGGTTTGGAATTCCCTACAAGCCAAGCCTAAACAAAGTACTTGTCTTTCCTTATAAATTTTGATAAAGAATTTTATTTTATTTGGTTGCTTTGGGGTAGCAATACTGCGCGCTCATTGGCTGCCGCGCGGCAACTGCTTAAGCCTACCAGTGAGCCCCGCGTGACGTCACGCCCAATAAGGGCGCGCGCGTCACAGCCCGCCAGAAGGGGCGGCGTCAGAGCGTATATAAGGAGGGCTCGGAGGCTAAAATCTCTGATTTCTGTCTCTTCAGAGAAGCGCTCGCATTCGCTGATCTCAGAGAGAAGCCGCCGCCGTCGAAAGAGCACCGAGCCAGCTTAGGACAGCGCCTGAGGAAGCCGGACGATCTCTCGCCGCCTTCAGCCTGCTGTGCCAGCTCAGCTATCCGGCGACATATATCCTTTTCTTGCTAGTGTGTGTGTGTGTGGTCTTCACGCTACACTACTAAAAGAGCAGAGGCGTTTGTTGCAAAATGCCTCACCATCCCTGCAGCTCGTGCCGCTCTCACCTCAGCGACAGAGACCGCCATATAATCTGCGCTCTCTGCCTGGGACGTGACCACGCTGCTGTTGCTATGTCTTCAGGCGGCTGTGAATCGTGTGCGGGCTCGACTCGCCTTGTTCAACGCTGAAACCCGCTCCAGTCTCCGGGCCGCGCAAGAAGAAGCGCCGCTCTCAGAGACCGCCGGAGACTGATACGCGAGCCAGGCTTTCGCCGGAGGCCCTCCCGCGAGCCTCGCTCTCTCCTTCTCTGTCCCCGCTTCCCGAGGCGCAGCCGCCGGCTACCGCCCGCGATGCCGTTGCCTCAGGGGATGAAGCGGAAGATGATGCTTTACTGGACAGCTGCTCTCTACTGGCGTCAGATATCGAAGGATGGTCCGGTTCTCACCGCTCGACCTCTTCTTCTACCCGCGAGTCTGGTAGAACCCATGCCAGTGTGGACACCGAGCTTCTCCACCTCCTCACTAGGGCCGTCGAAAACCTGGGCATCGAATGGTCCCCCGCTTGGGGCGCCCGCGCCGAACAGGCTCGACGGGTTCTTCTTGCCCAGCCGCCGCCAGTCGCCAGCGTCCAGGTCAGCGCCCTTTCTAAGTCGTGGGACGCTCCAGTTTCGGCCAGACTTCGCTCTCCAGCCTCGGCGACCCTCTCGCACGTGGACGGAGCCGCGGAGAGGGGATACATCAACATCCCTCCGGTTGAACAGGCGGTTGCAGCGCACCTTTGCCCCCCATCCGCGAGATGGCGCTCAAAGTCTGCCCTCCCGTCGAAGGCCTGCAGGACCACTTCAGCCTTTGTCAGCCGCGCTTTCTCCGCCGCTGGTCAAGCCGCTTCAGCCCTGCATACTATGGCGGTCCTTCAAATTTTCCAGGCGGACCTCCTTCGTCAGCTGGACGAAAAGGGCCCGGATCAGACCGCGTTAACAGACCTGCGCAGCGCGACGGATCTCTCCCTCCGCGCTACGAAGAGCGCAGCCCAGGCTATTGGGCGTTCGATGGCTTCGTTGACCGTCACAGAGCGCCACCTCTGGCTGACGCTGGCTGACATGGGAGAGGCAGAGCGGTCCGTTTTCCTTAACGCCCCGCTCTCCCCCACCGGCCTCTTTGGCCCGGCAGTGAGCGGCCTGGTGGACCGTTTTTCTGAGGTCCAGAAAGCTTCACAGGCCATGAATCTGTTCCTGCCCCGCCGTTCGAGCTCCGCTGCAGGCCGCTCGCAGAAACAGCCTCCTGCACGCAGCTCTACTCAGCGCTCGTCTCGCCCTCCGCCTTCGCAGCAGCGTGGCCGCCCCAGGTCGCGGTCATCCAGCCAAAACAGGCCGCCGGCCCCGCGGGGTCCCCGGCCTAAAGTTTCACTGAAACCGGAGCCTGCGAAGTCCTCCTAGCACGCGCTGGGAGGAAAAGACGGCTGAGTCCCGCTGCGGCCGGACCACCGTCCAAAATCTTCTGCCTTCCTCTGCCAGTCCCCTTAGTCAAGGCTACTGCAGTAGTGTTTTCCGCAGCCAACGAGCCAGTTCCCCAACTCGCTCGCCTGCACACAAACGCCGTTTTTACGGCGACCCAGATATTTCGCAAAAAGAGCTCAATGTCTGGTCATCCGGCCCACGCCGGCAGTGTTATAAGTGTAGTGAATATGCCCACGTCCCAGTGTTCATGTCTACACACAAGCACGATCACCCCCATGTGTCCCACAGAGCACACTCACATAAAGCGTGCGGCTGCCGCTCGAGTGTTAAATGTAGGAAATGTGCCCACGCCCCAGTGTTCACCCCTACACACTGCCCGCTCTGTCTCACATGCTCAGGGTCCAGATCTCATAAAGCCCCATGCCATCGGCGGTGTGCTATTAAAGAGTCCTGTGCCCGCTCCTCAGCACTCACACTCGCTTGTAAACACCCCCATGCTAGGAACCGTGTCTGTGAGCACCGTTCAACCGATCGTCGCTATCAGCGAGCCCCCGCTCCCCAACACAGACAGCGCGCTCGCGCTGCCGCCGCTTCGGGTCTCCTGCCCCGCGCAGAGCAGCGGGCGAGACCCAGAGACCATTCGACCCCTAGCTATGAGTGCGGATGCATGGAAAGCTATTCCAGGCGTGTCGAATTGGGTACTGAGCACTATAATACGGGGCTATTCGCTTCAGTTCCGTCGCCGTCCTCTGCGCTTTCGAGCACGCGTCGAGACGGTGGTGAATGCAGAAGCAGCACTTCTGCTTCATGCAGAGATAGCGAATCTGTTGCAAAAAGGGGCGATAGAGAGAGTTCACCCTTCTTTAACCGAGGCAGGCTTTTACAGCTGTTATTTCCTCGTCCCCAAGAAGGACGGAGCGCTCAGACCTATATTAGATCTGAGATATTTGAACAAAGCTCTCATGAGCCGGCCGTTCAAGATGCTCACGACCAGACAAATCCTCGCGCATATTCGCCCGAGGGACTGGTTTATCTCTCTCGATCTGAAAGACGCATATTTTCAGATTCAGATTATACCCCGTCACAGGCCATTCTTGAGATTCGCCTTCGACGGCCAGGTATATTAATACACCCACTGCATGAAAAGAGGTGTATCCGGACCAGTATACTCCTGTATACACTGCTGGAATTCGGAAGAATCCGGGAGTATACTGGCCGGATAGCTCAAATTCCATGGGTCTGTATATATCCGTATACATCCGAAATGATACCAAATCGGATGTATGTTGTGGACGTATACTCCCGTGCTACAGCCATTTGTTGCTATGGCAAGTAATCCCTCAAAGGTTTTTTCAAGAGAACATTTTCACACCTTTGTGCACCTTTTGGCCTTCCCCCCTATTGGTCCTTTTCTTTTAAAACCACTCCCATTACCCAGACCACTATTGGAGGACAGGATACATTGAAAACCCAGGAAAGTGATTTGATTGGTTACTTTTAGAACATAACCCACCCTAGGCCTTTTCGCACAGTGATTTGATTGGTTATAGGCCAGCTATGCAGATATTGCTCAGTATACACTAAACCCCCCTTACCCCAATTTTAATACATTCAAATATAATTTTAAAAACACACACAAAGAACAATGAGAAAGTCTGACATTTTTATTAAGGTAAATAAAACATTACAAAGAGCATTATAAACAAGCATTAAAAAGGAATGGGGGAACAAAAATATTTGAGGGGATGAAAATTTAAAGGAACAAAAACAAATATAACATGAACATAAACATACATTAAAATGAATGGGGAAAAAGAAATGTTAACAAAGGTGTAAAGGAATAAAATACAAAACGTGGAGATCAGCAACATGCACATCAAAAAGGAACAAATATACAAAGTATACAATATAAAACAATTTAAAATCAATAAATAAATATAGAAATTAAAGTGTATATATGTAAATATTAATTTTTTCAAACTGCCATGATGCACTGGTGGTGTGACGTAGCGTGGGTCAGCCTCTAGTCTGGTTTGTAGTACCTGGCAGAGAGCAGATAACTCTGTGGTTCTGTTTGGTGGAGACCTCAGCATCCACACTGGCCTTCCATCAACAATAGCATCTTCATCAGACATCAGTTCTATTGTTGCAGTCTTCCACAGTTCCCTTTATGTGTTGGGTTTGTACAACACTGGACATGGTCTCCAGCAACTGCAAAACATGACAGTAATTTAACCACTAAAACACAGAGAGGAGGACAGTTACATTCTGAAGAAGAAAAAAACAACAACTGCTTAACCAGTTTCTTAACTTACCCGTCTCTTTCTTTGACGGTTATTTGCAGTGTTCTTCATAGTGTTTCTTTTCTTGGCCTTTTCAGGCTGAGCCAAAGAATACTTCCTCCGCAAAGTCTCAAAATACGTCTTGCAACCTGTTAAATAAATCATAAATAAATGTAATTCCAATAAAACTAAGTAAAACAGAGGACATTAAAATGATTACAACATCTTTAAGATTACCTTTTGCACATTCAGGGTCAACGTCTGTAAAAGTTGTCCTTAATTCTTTGAAGAGATAAGTGGTCACAGCCAGGTTATGTGATGAATTTATTCTGGGGGAAAAAGTTGCAGGCATCATTAATGAAATTCAGTTTTAGTATTTCAAATCCATATAGTGGTAGATTAAACTAACATTTACAGTATACAATACGCAGTCTTACCCGGTTTGTGGATCGTATTTGTGTGGGTTGTTCTCTGAATTATGGAGGCGCTTTACGGGTTCCTGTAAAGTTTGAAATTAAAAAGCGTTTAAATGGATTCACAATCTGCAAGAACCTCAAAAGTGAATTTTCAGTTTGAATAAGTTGGCCATCACAGTAAACATAAGAGACAAAACATATCAGTTCATAAGTCTTTAAGATGTCACTCAGCGCCTCTGATATCTTACCGGTTCGTGCCGCCTTCTGCCTATACAAGGCCACCAGTGCAGGTGTGTGTTGGTCAAGCACAGCATAGAACTGGTTCCGTATGTTGACGTTTGTGATGCGTTGGAACTCAGCACAAAGCTACAAAAACAAACAAAAATAATTATATAAAAAGACTAATACTCGATTTGCAACAGAAAACACATTTGTGATGCAACATGTTCCGTTAAAATACATTGTTGAGCAACATGGTCACATGCAAAGTGATAGTTCTTACACACAGTGAATAGTGGCATTTGCTGTTCCATTTGAATGTGATACATATTAAAAATTTGGCAGTGAAATATGTGTGAAGAGTGGCAGAAAAGAGAAGTGAGTCTGTTTTACCTGTGATTCAATCCGAAGAGCCGGCCATTTCCCCAAGAAGTCCTTCACCTGCACAGATAAAACAATCAATATGAAACCAGTCAAATTATGCAATCAACCTCTTTAATGACAAATTAATGATACAGAATTTCAAGTGAATGTAACTTACCGATAAAGTTGCTCTCTGGTGACAATGTAGGTCTGCACATGCACACAAAAACAGACAGCAAGAGATTTAATTTTTAAGAGACGTTTGATTGATGCTAATGAATTAGGCTCCAAATAAAAGAAATGGTGAAAAATAGTTACAGACTAAATTAACATTTGAGTCACCTTGATTTTGGGGATGCTCACTGCACTCCTTCCACTTAAACCTATAATGAAAAGACGTTTGTAAAGGGTTTAATAAAAACTTGCATAGTTCATTCGGTAACTATTATGTCCATAACCTTAACTTTGTTTGAGTAAAAGTTAACGTAACTGCTAACGTTAGCCACTAGCTCATTTGGGTGCATCAGCATGTAGATAACATCACATTGAACTTGCCAGAGCAGGGCGCTTAACACAAACAGCAGCAACACACTCAAAAACAGAAGGACTATCGCTTGCTGAAAAGAGTTATTGACTAACGTTAACATTATTGCCCTGCCACGACATTAACAGTACAAAGGATATTATCTGTAACTAGCAGGCGGACTGACGGCAATCGCGCCCGCGGCACCGCGCTTGCAACTTAAAAATAGCCTCGTCTAAGTCAAATATCACGTGTAATATGATATTCTTACAATATTACAACAAGCAAAGTAGTTTTGAAGTGTTTTGGTTTACTTACAAGTTGTTTCATTCTTGATACACGTCGCTCAAGAGGGTAGCCATCTTGGACAGATTTTTCAGGTAACGTCAGCTGCACGTCAGGACGTCATATCACGTGATCGACAGTACACTTTAAAATAGTGAGTAAACCAGCGGTGTTCACTCAGAAACGCTGAGGCACACAAACATAAAAATACATAGGCTATTTGTTCATAGACATTAATAGTTTAAAGGTGGATTAAATCAGCAAAAGATTTTAACTCTAGTGACCTCGGTCTTCAATTCAGTGGAGTAGAAAAGCTCAGGTTCCTTCTACCTTTTTAATAAATATCAAGTCACCTTTATTTATACAGTGCTTTTTACAATACAGATTGTTTCAAAGTAGCTTTACAGAGATAACAGGAAAGTAATGCAAGACAGTTTGTTTCCAGAAGAAAATAGCTTCACAGTCCAGCTTAAGTCAGTTCAGTGGTGATTCATTTTGTTGTATAAATAAATAAATAAATTTAAATGTGGATATATATAGCCACTTTGGAGAAAACCGTGATGTCATCGTCCAGCTCAGCTCAGATCTCATATAATAGTGTCAACGCAGGCAGATCAATAATATTGTTGAATATTAAATTAAATTTCCCCAACTAAGCAAGCTAAAAGCCAATTGTAAAAAAGGTGACAATTGTTGTTGTCTGCAATTTGTAAAACTTCACAATAAAATTTGAGATATTCTGAAATGTTTGGTTCATTTTTCTTTATTTGTTCCATTAAATTTATTGCTGGGAAAAAAATTAATCGCGATTAATCGCATCCAAAATAAAAGTTTGTGTTTGCATAATATATGTGCGTGTACTGTATATAATTATTTTGTACATATAAATACACACATATGCATGTATATATTTAAGTTTTTTTTTTATTAAATTATTTATATTTATATATAATATAAATTGTGTATAAATGTATATACAGTATATACATGCAGATATTTCTTAAATAAATACATGCATATGTGTGTATTTACAGAATAATTATACACAGTACACACACATATATTATGCAAACACAAACTTTTATTTTGGATGCGATTAATTTTTTCCCAGCACTAATTAAATTCCTTTGTTTATTTCATTAAATATTCAGATGTTTTTGTGAACGTATATGTTCAGACTGGGTGTTTATTTTGTCCTGTTTTTATAAAAAAATATTTGATTAAGAGACTTTTTTTCATGCAGTGGTTTTAAGGCCCTGACACAGGCGACGTGAGCCAACCCTAGAGTCGGCTTTAGTCATTGCTAGTTCTTTGACGTCGGTTTTGTGTTTCAGGTCCTTAAGAATTTATTTATTTTTCTGTACAAAAAGCTTGTTTGCTTTAGCCTATAGTAATCCAGAGATAATTCTCAACCCTGAAGTCCTCCCTGGCCACCCCTCCCTCTGAGAACAGCCAGCACCTTTAGTGTCAGTCATTAACATATGAAAGGTCTTCACACCTAACAGTTGTCAGTCCTCTCACACCCAGCAGTGTTTCAGCTGTATATGTCCGTGAAATTTCACGGATTCCTGTATATGTCCGCATATGTGAGGTTTCCGGGTTTATCTGGAAATATACTGTTCCATGTTACTCTGATCCGCTTTTTCCCGCATACATCCGGCAAACATCAAATTACACAGGAGTTTACCATGCCCGTATTTTGCCGGATTTGAGTCTTTTCATGCAGTGACCGTCCTTCCAATCGGTCTATCCCTGGCACCCCGTACATTTACGAAGTGCATGGATACGGCGCTCGCTCCCCTGAGATCACAGGGGATGCGAATTTTGAACTATCTGGACGATTGGCTCATTCTAGCACAGTCAGAGGAAGAGCTCGCTTCCCACAAGATGACGCTTCTCAGTCATTTAGAAAGCCTGGGTCTTTCGGTGAACTGGGCCAAGAGCACGCTAACCCCCAGCCAGTCAATATCCTTTCTGGGATTAGAACTGGACTCGGTGGCCATGACGGCCAGGCTGTCGACACAGCGCGCGCGCTGTATTCGACTCCTCGCCGCGTCTTTTCAAAAAGACAGGTGTTTCCCCCTGAAAACATTTCAGAGGATGTTGGGCCATATGGCATCAGCTGCAGCAGTTCTGCAGCTGGGCTTGCTACGAATGCGCCCGCTTCAATGCTGGCTGAATTCGAAAGCGCCCCGCAGAGCGTGGGTCTCAGGCTGCGCCCGAATCAGAGTGACTCAGGGCTGTGTCTCAGCCCTGCAGCCCTGGTTGGCAGCCGACTGGTACCAACAGGGAGTTACGTTGGGAGCGATCTCACACTGCAAACTGATCTCAACAGACGCGTCCAACACGGGTTGGGGAGCGCTTCACGAGGGCAGACCGGTCTACGGCCACTGGTCAGACCAGGAGAAAAGCCTTCACATAAACTGTTTGGAGATGTTAGCGGTCGAGAAGGCGCTGAAACACTTTCTCCCTTATCTGCACGGGCACCATGTGCTAGTCCGTACGGACAACATGTCAGTGGTGTCTTATGTGAACCGTCAGGGCGGAACCAGATCCAGAACTCTACGCGCTCTGACAGAGCGTCTTCTGATCTGGGCTCAGGGTCCGTTGCGCTCGCTGAGAGCCGCGCACGGTCGCCTGAATGATGGACCAGACAGGCTGTCCAGAGACAACATTCCCCCCGGGGAATGGGCTCTACATGGCCAGACAGTACAAACGCTGTGGCGTCGCTTTGGCAAAGCAGAAGTCGACCTTTTTGCCACGAGCGAGAATGCTCAGTGCCAGAGGTTCTTTTCAAAGAGTGAGGACGCGATGGCCCAAGTTTGGCCCAGCGGCCCGCTGTACGCTTTTCCCCCGATCTCGATGCTGCCGCAAGTGATAGCGAAGATCAGGGAGACGCGCTGCGCGGTGCTCCTCATAGCCCCGCGCTGGGAGAACCAGTTTTGGTTCCCAGAGCTGACGGCGCTGTCAGAAACAGCCCCGTGGCCGATCCCGGTGAGGAGAGACCTTCTCTCTCAAGCCCGAGGCTCGATTCTACATCCCCATCCAGAGCATTGGTCTCCGCATGCGTGGGTAATCAACGGATATTCGTTGATCTGCCAGAAGGGGTAGTTAACACGATCGCGCAGTCCAGAGCCCCCTCGACGAGGCGGCTCTATGCGTCTAAATGGTCAGTGTTTAACAAATGGTGTGCGGGTAAGAGTCTGAATGCTCAATCCTGTGGAGTTCCACAGGTCCTGAACTTCCTCCAAGAGCTGCTGGATGCGGGCAGGTCCCCCTCCACGCTCAAGGTTTATGTTGCGGCGATTGACAGCAGCTCGCCGACTCTGCGCGGCCGCGCATTGGGAAGAAATGAACTCATCACCCGCTTCCTCCGAGGAGCCAGGAGGTTGAATCCTCCACGGCCGCCTTCGGTACCCATTTGGGATTTGTCTTTGGTCCTAGAGGCCCTGAAAGCTCATCCCTTCGAACCCCTAGGCTCGGCGGAGTTGAAATACCTGACGTTCAAAACCATTTTTCTGTTAGCCCTGGCTGCAGTAAAACGCGTGGGCGACTTACACGCGCTGTCTGTGAGCGCTACGTGTCTTGAGTTTGGACCTAATGACTCGGTAGTCATTCTCAAACCAAAGCAGGGTTATGTCCCCAAGGTGTTGGGTACTCCGTTTAGAGCTCAAATTATTTTCCTTTCAGCCCTGCCGTCAGGCAGTGGGGATGGCAGCAGCCTTCTTTGCCCTGTCAGGGCTCTAAGGCATTACGTCACACGCTCCGCCACCTTCAGGCTTTCGGAGCAGCTCTTTGTTTCGTTTGGAGGGCGCACCAAGGGTTTCGCCGCCTCGAAACAGACGCTATCCAGATGGATAGTGGACGCTATTTCAACAGCTTATGTGTCCAAAGACCTGCAGTGCCCCTTGGGCATACGGGCTCATTCCACCAGAGGCATGGCCTCGTCGTGGGCATGGTCCAGAGGAATTTCTATTCATGACATTTGTATGGCGGCGGGCTGGGCCTCCCCCTCCACATTTGTTAGGTTCTATAACCTGGAAGTTCCCGCCTTGCAGGCTAAACTTTTGTCAGTCTAGTCGGGTATATGCCCTGTTCATGTGTGCACAGGCTAGTCACTCGATTTAGCTCTCCTGGTTGAGCTGCACTGGGGAATGTCAGATATATATATAGACCGGCTGCGCCGCTCTTCTTCCCTATGGGTGCTTGAACGTGTGTTGGCCCGCCCCGCTGGCCACCTGTTCTTTCCACTTGTGCTTCCCGGGCTTCCGGGAATGTGTGTGGATGTAAGGCGCACACAGCGTTGACAATAGGGTTCCCGTAGCGTAAGCTAGCTTATGCAAATACGAGAGAACCTCTCGTAAGAGAACGATACTAGGTTACTTGCGTAACCTCGGTTCTCTCTAGAAGAGGGAACGAGTATTTGCGTTCCCTGCCGTGCTCACGCCTCGAGCTCATGTCGCTTCATTCGACAGAAATCAGAGATTTTAGCCTCCGAGCCCTCCTTATATACGCTCTGACGCCGCCCCTTCTGGCGGACTGTGACGCGCGAGGGCGCGCGCGCGCCCTTATTGGGCGTGACGTCACGCGGGGCTCACTGGTAGGCTTAAGCAGTTGCCGCGCGGCAGCCAATGAGCGCGCAGTATTGCCCGCTCTAGCTCTGTTGAGCTGCCTGCTGCACTGCATTGACAATATATGAAAAATTAAGAAAAATTTTTAGCTTCAGTATCTCGAGAAAAAGATGACTTTTCCCGTAGCGTAAGCTAGCTTACGCAAATACTCGTTCCCTCTTCTAGAGAGAACCGAGGTTACGCAAGTAACCTAGTATCGTTTTACAGATACTAGACACGTGACTTTCAAATGAAAGATTGATATCAAAGAGCACACCCAGGTTCCTAACCGACGATGAAGACTTAACAGAGCAGCCATCGAGTGTTAGACAGTATTCTAGGTTATTACGTGAGGAAGTTTTTTGTCCAATAATTAGAAACTCTGTTTTTTCAGAATTTAGAAGTAGGAAATTACGAGTCATCCAATTTTTTATATCAGCTATGCATTCCGTTAATTTTGTGAATTGGTAAGTTTCGTTAGGTTTTGAAGAAATATACAGCTGAGTATCGTCAGCATAACAGTGAAAGCTAATTCCATGTTTCCTAATGATATCTCCTAATGGTAGCATGTACAGAGTGAACAGCAGCGGTCCTAGTACTGAGCCTTGTGGTACGCCATACTGAACTTGTGATCGATGAGACATCTCATCATTTACTGATACAAACTGATAACGGTCAGATAAGTATGATTTAAACCATGCTAGTGCATTTCCCGTAATGCCAACATAATGTTCTAATCTATTTAAAATAACGTTGTGGTCAATGGTGTCAAATGCAGCACTAAGATCGAGTAACACTAATAGAGAGATACAACCACCGGATGATAAGAGCAAATCATTTGTGACTCTAACGAGAGCTGTCTCGGTACTATGGTACGGTCTAAATCCGGACTGGAAATCCTCGCAGATATCATTTCTTTCAAGAAAGGAACAAAGTTGTGAGGATACTGCCTTTTCTAATATCTAGATTATCAGCCATAATGTCTAAACCATCCGAGGTAGACTGACCACGAGCTATGAGGTTGTGAAACAAATGTTTTTTGCTCCTGTAGAAGTTCGTATGAAATCAACCTTGTTTTAAGAAAAACATGTTTTATCCGCGATCTTATGAAAAAAAACTACACTACCCACAATCCTAAGCGTAGCAGCAACGTCTGCTGATTGGTCCAACTCGCTGTTACCATAGAAACGTTTACCTTACTGGCGAACGGCCCATCGCTGTTGTTGTAGTGTACCGGGTCAGCTCTGCGTCAGGACGTAGACAGCCATTCCTCAGCTTTCACGCTTGTCCACTTGAGAGTTTTCATTTACCATCCGAACCACATCGTCATATGTGACTTCAGGCAGGTTGCGGAGATATTTGGTCCAGCGGTATCTATCGGACTCCGCCATTGTAAAAAGCTAACCGGAAGAGCCGTAACCCTACTAACAGACGTACTTCCGGTCTTCAATTTTTTCGTGACATAGACCTATCTCATTACCTCCCTCAGTTGTTCTAGTAGGCCTATTTATACTCCCTGTTTATTTCAGTTGGTTGTCCGATGTCGTCTGTTTAAAAGTCAAATATTAATGGATGCATTTGCTTTCTTTTGTCTTTTCCTTCTTTGAATTTATTAAAGACTTGTTTTGGAATTCTCCTTCGTCATACACTCCTTACTAATCACGTTTCGTGACACAAGCCAGAATTCAAAAGTTGAAATGAAAGTGATTTAAGATCTCTTCTAATCAGATATAAATGTAATTTTGATCAAGATCAAATGGATAATTTTTCTCCCAACACACAAGATGAATTCAGACCATTTTAGAAGTTCAATTTGTCATTCACTTAAAACATGCACTGTGAACACAAGGCGCTTAACTTCAGGTGAAATAATATTATAATAAGAAATAAGTATTATATTCTATATATATTTATAAACATTAGCCATACATTTTCGTGATCCATTTTTCATTATATGAAAACCATCAGAGATCATCAGACTGACTGACTGGTTTGTCCTGAAGAGAGCAGATCCACCAGGACAGACTCTAATGAATCTCATATGAGCTGTTTGGCACGATTTACTTCTTCAATAATGAATCCTTCCACAAGATAGAGATGCAAAAAGTTCTCTAAACAGAATATATTTGTATCTAAGCTCAAACTGCTGTTTGTGGATGCAGGAGGTTCTCTGGTGTTTTGTGTGACACTTCTGGGTCGCGTCCCTGAAGGAAAGCTTTCCCAGTATCTGGGTCAAGACTTCTGCGTGAGCATCCAAACCTGGGAATTCAGCCTCTGAAAAAGGTGTAAAACTTCATCGTCATGTTTTAGATGTGGCACATTTGAGAAATACTCTTATGTGAATCATATCAAACCAACAAACATTAAAAAATCAAATTCCCGAAGAATTTCCGGCACATTTTCATTCTCACGTCATGTACAAATTTTTCTCTCTTTGACTCAAGACTTGTTTATTTTCTGTCCTAGAAAAGCATGTTTCTCAGATAACTCAATAAATAAATAAATAAATAAATACAAACTGAGATGTAGCATAGTTTTAAACATCCCAGGACGTTTTGGCCCATAGAGAGAACCTCATTTCTCACTAGTGTTTCTACTGGGTTGCTCTCATTTACTGGGTTGCTCTCATTTACTGGGTTGCTCTCATCAGGGAGAATTTACTCAGACTGCTCAGCTTCTTCAAAACATTTTAACAAAATATTTAACAATCTTTAACATGTCAATGGATATTGATTCACCCAGTAGAGATGTCTAATGATGGAGTCATTGGACTGTGAGCTTAACTTAAGAACAAAAGCCATAAATAAGTGTTGTTTAAATTATTTAAAGCAATACAGCATAACTTCATGATTGGTGCTTCTTCATAATTTTCATGAAGCTTCATTGACTCACTGTTGTTGTCCACTCTTAGAAGGATTCAGTATAGAACCTTAAAAGGTTCTGCTAGACGCTTAATTTAACCTCATTCCAATCATGGGATCATTTTATGGATTTAGTTTTATGTAATTACATTGTTTTAATTAATTTTTAATCTTAATTAACGTTTATGATTTAAACAGCTTGTAAACCTACTTTACACTAAATTGAAATAACCATTAAACAGAGGTTTAAAGTCCAGGGGTCAGAAAGTAAAGGTCCTGCCATATGTTTATTCCACCCATGAACTCAGCCAGCAGATTTCACTATTTAGTTCTAGAAAAACTGTGCTAATTAGCAAATCCAGATGTCTGGAAAAAAAATACTGAGGAGGACTTTTACTTTCTGAACCTGGACTTTACACCTCTGCCATTAAACATTAAACTATTATGTAGTAATTTAAGACATTTCTCAGACCTTTATGGCATAAAGGGTTCTTTAAAATTTGAGTAAACAGGGTTTAACATTTCTGTACAGAACCCGTTTTTTTTTTTTTTAAGAGTGTGGGGAAAGAGCAGTTTAAAGATTCTTCAAAACATTTTTTTTCTCTCTCTGTGAAAAACAGCACATGGATTTGAAATGACATTTTTGCTGAATTGTCCCTTTACATCCCCTCTGTAATGGCATGTTCACATGAAGACGTGATAAGGTTAATTTTAAGAAAATTTTCCAAACGAAAACCCTGTCATTTGCAAATGTAAGGTTCTTTTTCTCCTTTAAAAAATGCAAACGGAGTGAAAATAGCGTGACGAGCAGGTGCAAAGCAACGTGTAAACAAACCAGCAGCCCGTGATGTCAGCGTTCGGATGACTATATAAAATATGGTCGTCCACAAATTACTGTTTTTGCGCTCTCTATATTTTTACCTTTTTTACTCAATATTTTACCTTCCACGGGGCAGTGTCCTCCAAGAAAGTCCCCATTACTTTCATCCGATTCGTTTACTGATAATTAGGCCCGTGGGAGCGCGATAGAATACAATTGTCGAGAAAAGAGATAAAGGATGGCGTGCACTCGCAGTCAACACACACGCGTGCACGCAGAAAGTTAAATAAACATATGCATACGCTAGACAAACATGCAGCATATGCACAAAGGCAAGCATGTGCACATCTACTGCACATAAGATTGCACACTACTACTTTGACGTCGTGCTCATTTAAGGGTAACCTGCAATGTGTGCCCACTCTGTCACTGTTTCATTATTTTGGCTCTTAAGAATAACTTGACAATGATTCATTCCTAAAGACCAATAAACAAAGGCTGGCGGTCGCAGGGAACAAAAAAAGAGTGCCTCAGTGTTTTTCTTCTCTCTGGAGGCGAAGGGCAGCGTTGCAGAACCAGTAATTATACCCCGAGAAAAATTACGCGGGCATTTGACACGCAAAAGTTGCGGCTCGAAGTGACGTAATGTGAAAGCGAGCGAGTAGTAACGCAACGTGCACGAGATCTGATGCATGCATGTTCATTTTGTTCACTCATTCTCAATATTCAAACGAACGTCAGTTATTATTTGAAAATGTGATTGAAAATGCAGCAGGACAGACACACATAAGCTACTCAAACGTAGAAATATCTCCCTCTCTCGGTCTCTCTGTCGTTTACGGCGGTGGTTATAGCTCATCCTGGATTTGATCAATAGTATCCGCTAAGCCCGTGTCAGCACTGGGGATATTTTATTTCCCACGGGGACGACACGCGCGCCTCCAACTGCAACTCACACTGGCGCTCGCGCCGCGACAGCAGAATTAATTTACTAAAAATAACTCTGAAACTACGGCTAGTGGAAGCGGCGAGCGCGGGACTGAGGCAGCGCACGCACGCAAGACTCCCTCCCTGAAGGTGCCGCGACTCTGATATATATATATATATATATATATATATATATATATATATATATATATATATATATATATATATATATATATAATATATATATTATGGCAAGCCGTTCAGGAAATAATTATATTTATAATATGAAGTCTGAATAGAATGAAAGTCTGAATATATATATATATATAATGAAAGTCTGAATATGTAGAATGAATGTCTGAATAAATAGAATGAATGTCTGAATATATAAAATGAAAGTCTGAATATAGAATGAATGTCTGAATATATAGAATGAAAGTCTGAATATATAGAATGAATGTCTGAATCATAGAATGTAAAAAATATGGACAAAGCGTCTGTGACGTCACCCATAGACTTTCTGAAGAACGGGTTTGAAGCCGTTTAGGGGGGTATGGGTGGCGCCATCTTGGAAAATCCCACCCACCTTCTGGCCAATCCATATATGGGTAAAAGGGCGGGCTTTGTGTGAGACTGGAACGATGTCATTTTCGCGTGAAGAAAGCAACATAAACAACAATGGATGACATACAGCAGATCTTGTTCTTGCTTCTCGGTGTGTTTGTCACAAGAAGCCAAGCGCCGACATTAGGCGTTTCTCGATAGCAAGTACGCAAAGTTCGGACTTAATTGCCAAGTCCGAATCAGGAGAATGACTCCAGAGGACGCGATTGGTTATTCTGCAAATGGAACAGCGCGCGTCGCTCAGCTACTCTGGTTATCTCTGTATGTATATTTTAGGCAACAATAAAACGAAATATGTTATAAAACACCACACTGCCTCTTTTCGTTTTAATTTAAAGAAATCTTAAACATTATAGCCACACAAATGTGGTTCAGGCAACGCGTATTGATTATATTCACTGCATATAACATTAGCCTATTTATAACAAAACGAAATATAAAACACAACCCTGCTCCGGTTATCTCTGTATGTATATTTTAGGCAACAATAAAACAAAATATGTTAAACACCACACTGCCTCTTTTCGTTTTAATTTAAAGAAATCTTAAACATTATAGCCACACAAATGTGGTTCAGGCAACGCGTATTGATTATATTCACTGCATATAACGTTAGCCTATTTATAACAAAACGAAATATAAAACACAACCCTGCCTCTTTTCGATTTATATAATATAAAAATATTAAACATTTTAATATGGTCCAGGCAATATGTGCATTTGTACTAAACAACAGATGTTGCAGTAAACAACATTACAGACCATCTTCGTTGTATTAAAATTTAAAATGACAAAACTCAACCCAGTCTCTTTTTGTTAAATTTCAGTTTTATCAATATTAGCCATTATAAAAGTATTTCAGACGAGACCACTTTGGCAAGTTTACTTGAGTTTATTGAACACAATTTATCTTTGGCGGTATGGTTCCTTATGGGGGTTCTTGCTCCATAATTAATGACATACGTAGCTTTAGCATTAACCCCCCTATGGAACCATCAGCTTGAGCAATACACAGATGATTAAGACAGTTTAGTAATGTCTTTAAGCCGTGGTTAAACATGTAGACGTAGCAGTGAAGTCCGGGACGTCTATGCTGTAGCTTGCTATGAGGAAGGGTGTGTCTCTCACGATGATGTCTGTGGCTCTAGGACTTGGAAGCCTTGATAATCTGAAACAAAGAAGACAACAGCCAAAAGGTGCACAGAAATATGCTTGATACTTATAGTGGTGAGGGTGGGGGGGTTGCGAGTAGTTTAAGCATGTTTCCCAGGCGGAAGTGCCGCGTATATATATCCTTCCGGTCTAATAGGAGAACGGTAGTGGTTGGAGCAATTTGACAGCTGACCGCGTCAGCTGATCGCAGCCTATGCCTACGTGGCCTGTCTGAACTAACGCTGTGCTTGATAATAAGTAAAAGGTACAAGAAGCTATACAAATAAAGCAAACAATTCAGTCAAACATACAAAGTCAGCGCTCTAGTCTAACCATACAACGGTTAAGTTAAATAGCTTGTAAAGTTATGAAACTTCACTTAGCCCTCAGCCAAAACGATTGGCCAGGGAACAAATTATAGATTCACGAGACCAAAAATCGCCCGTTAGATATACACAAGACGAATTATATCTCATGTTTAACCACTACAGAGACGCCAGAGTCAGCGGCAAACGTCAGAACGACTAGCCGAGGAAAGGCTGTTCCAGGCAGGGAACATGAGCGCCGAGCGCCCGGTGATCACCTGCACCTCACAACCTGGATAAAATTTTCATAAATCTTTATAAATAAACCATAGATTTGAGCTTTAAACAACTACATTCTCGCCTGAAAAACTCTTTATTAACTCTCTATTATATTTCAACTGTAAATTAAAAAATGGCGCTTCTTATGTTGTCATTCTCCTTGGAGCAGCCTATGCTCGTTATCAGCTGTCAATCAAGCTGTCAATCAAAGTTAAAGGCAGGGTAGGTAGGATTTTTCTAAAAAAAAAACATTCCAAATTTGTTTAAACTGTCTTTATATACCAATACATAATTAAAATGTAAGTACTC
The DNA here is from genome assembly GCF_964197995.2 of Scardinius erythrophthalmus. Classification (NCBI taxonomy): domain Eukaryota; kingdom Metazoa; phylum Chordata; class Actinopteri; order Cypriniformes; family Leuciscidae; genus Scardinius; species Scardinius erythrophthalmus. Next base: position 17,875,193 of record NC_138222.1, read on the forward strand.
TGAAAAAGAGAGTATAAAAATCGAGTGTCTGTAGACCTCTCACGACCTCTCAGCTAATTATTTCCATTCACTCCACCCCCTCCCTCCTGAGCTCCTTCCAAAGCCACGCCCCCAAAACACATGAACGCGCGATGCCAAACGCTCAGGCTCAGCTGGAAGACGCATTTATTTACCTGAGACGAGTGGAGAGGAAGGAGCGCAGTGCATGCAGTGACATCATGTCAGAATCACATGTAATAAAATACCTAACTTTATCACTATAAATATAAACAAATAAGATTTATTTTAGTACTCACTATCAAGCTAGCATATCGATACTGGTTTAAAATATACTTTGTTTGATTCGGTAACGAGCTATATTTATAGGTAACGAGCTATATGTATAAGGCAAAGCAGGTTGCATTGATACACGTTTTTCCATTACCATCAGTTACACTGTGATGAAGGTGATGAATGACATGATGATAACATTGTTGACTCTAATGAGGACTACACTCCGGAGACAAGTACCGCATCGTCGGTTCGAGGACAGGTCCGGGGTCGAGGGCGAAGCAGAGGAGGTCGTTCAAGAGTGCGGGCAACCAGGGTCCGAGGAAGTAGTTTTTGCCTTGTTTGCCTTCGCTGACTGCATATGCAGGTGCTTTGAATTTTGAATGCTCTTTCTATGCCATAATTTTACTCTTCGTAGGTTCCGCGCCTCTCTGCACTCCTCAAATCAAACGGGTGCGCGCGCATATGGGCAGATCATCTAGCAACAGGGATGGTAGCCATGGTTGCGAGAGTGAGTGACAGTCGCCCAAACCAATCAATTGTTTCGTCCCGAATGGAAATAATGAGCTGTGTTTATTGCAGATTAAAAAGTCTACAGTCACTCTATTTTTATACTCTCTTTTTCAGAGCACTTACATTTTAATTATGTATTGGTATATAAAGACAGTTTAAACAAATTTGAAAAAAAGTTTTTTATAAAAATCCTACCTACCCTACCTTTAACCACACCCTTATTTGTCATACATTTTATATCTAAATACGATCTAAACTAACGAGTTAGAAAAAAATTCACCCCCCTCACAGTTGTCAGGCACTCGGAACCTATCGAAAAATACAATAAAAGTCCATGGGACCAACCTGTAAAAACATGAATTTATGCTGTAAAAACGGACATTTTAACATGGGGTCTATGGAGATTTGCTCCCTTTTGGGACCTCCCTCTAGCGGATTTTCAATGTATTGCAGTTTTTCGCACTTGCGGGTGCTTCATTTTTCAGATTAGAATGTTGCCCCTTGGTCTGAATATATAAAATGAATGTCTGAATATATAAAATAAAAGTCTGAATATATAAAACGAATGTCTGAATATATGGAATGAAAGTCTGAATATATATATAGAATTAAAGTCTGAATATATATAGAATGAAAGTCTGAATATATATATATATATATAGAATGAAAGTCTGAATATATATAGAATGAAAGTCTGAATATATATAGAATGAAAGTCTGAATATATAAAACGAATGTCTGAATATATGGAATGAAAATCTGATGTTATCAGCGCCATCTTGTGTTATTCATCTACTATTTTTTATACACATTTTGAACAATGAGCGAGTCCGCACGAAATTTAGTAGCAGCAATTTTAAGTAACGATCATCTAATTAACACCCTGGCGAATGCGTGTACGGGCCAAAATACTGGTAACCGTATTCAACATCGTTCTACTGATGAAGAAATTAATTAGCTATTTCATCGCGGAATAGCGAATGCGGTGAATTCATAAGATTCATAAATTCCTTCGAGAATGATGCATAATGTTCTTTCAGCAACATTTTGTTGAACATGACTGCCCATAAGTGCTAAGAATGTTGCAAGAATGGAAATATGATCCTCGAGATGACGTGATGTAGACTCCAAATTGTTTATGTTGTTTGGAGTATGACCAACTGTTGCAGAAAAAGTCTTGTAGCTCACCAAAGTATTGGGAAATTTCAGGGAATGACATTTTTAAATGAATCACAATTTAAAAGGCTAAAACAAGCTACACATTATTCAGTGAAAATTGTCAAATGTACACTGTAAAAAATATCCGTATATTTAACAGCGATGAACAGTAAAATTGTGACAGGAAAAATCCGTAAACTATAAAATATTCTAAAACTGTAGATTTAATGTGAATTTCCCGTAAATAAATGAATCTGTGAAAACCAGTAATTTGTATATTGTTTCTCAGAAAAAAATACTTAACAATACCGTAATCCACTATTGCTGTGTTTTTTTAAATAGAAAAATTTATACTGGTAATACACTATGATTTTTACATTTATATTAAAATACAGGTTTTATTTGTTGAATGCAAGTATGATTGTGAATGTATGCTATAATATGACATTGTGTTTTTTTTTTATATTTTCAACATAATAATGTATTAAATAGCACTGTTAAGACATCAAAATCACTTTCCAATGAATTCATTCTTGATTCACTTCACCTTCACACATTGGTCGTGTTGACTGTAAGAATAAGCAGTGTACAATGTATTAACATCTTTTTTTCTCAAGTGTCATATTTGAGAAAAATTAAATCTTTACATGTCTTTAATAGCCTTAAAATAGTAAATTAAGTATAATAAATTTATACTTAAAATAGTCTTTTTTATGATCCCAAAAACATTAAAATAATAATATCTTGCTTGTTCTCGGGTGGGGGGTGGGGGGTGGGGGGCTGGATTCGGTTCTAATTAGTTCGGTTCGACAAATCTCCAACGGGGGGGGGGGGGGGTCTGATTAATTCGGCTCGAAAGTAGAGATAAAATCCCGAGGCACACACGCACACTAGCGCACACACGCAAGGTCTCTCGCTCCCTCTCTCTGCCGTGCGCGCGCTACGCTTGCGCGCTCTTGCTTCCGGGAGATTTTAACTGATTTGCGGGCATCAGGGAGCCGCTATCAATATGCGGGAGACTCCCGGAACTTCCGGGAGACTTGGGATGTCTGTAATGTTAGCACTAACTTTAGCCACCTCACAAAAAACAGCTTTCTAACGCCAGTAGTGGATGTTTCAGACACGTGCGGATTATAGTAGGCCGTCTTATAAGTGTAACTCCATTTTAATGCTTTAGGTAAAGGCAGCCTGTTTTTTTTTTTCAGCTTTTTATGATACCAGGCTAGAGCTGTAAGTTAGCTAACCTCACGGCTGTGTTTCATTTCATTTCATTTATTTATTTTAGGACAGTGCACATTAATCAACATTACTGTAAATGTGCCAGTGTTAGCCAGCAGGCTAATTTTCAACTGTAGTCCATTGGCAAGATGTTATACTAGGCACAAGATAGCTAAAAAGAGAACATATTAGGTCACACAGCAATTAATATACAACAATAAAACATAATGCCATAGCACTGGCTACATTAAAACATAAATTCATAAAACATAAAACATATAACCATACAGCCATACAACTGTATGGGAATTAATAAAGTAACCATATAGCCATCTATCTAGCATACATATAGGCCTACCATAGGTTACAGGACAGCTAAAGTATACAGTCAGACCTAAATTATTATGAGAGGTGCTCACATTTTTGTATGCTCAAAAGCCAGTCCTTAAGATGGTGTGTAAATGTATGGTGTGAGGAGGAATTTCTAGGATTTCTAGGACAGGATGTAACAGTGTGTTCTCTGTAAAATCTACATTTACGTCCCATATGTCTAGAAAACACAAATGTTTAAAAAATCTGATTTGGGGTTCAAACCAAGATACTCGGTCAGAGAGTCCAACTACAAGTGCCACCATTCAGGAAGCTGCCAGTCCAACTACAAGTGCCACCATTCAGGAAACTGCCAGTGTGTCAGATACAGAAAATCCTTGTATGTATGGGCCTAATTTCAGTGACCTGTATCTCAGAAATGTATGCATGTTTTACATTAAACTACAGGGACAGCATCTTCTGCCAGCATCAACCATTCAAACAATTGTTGAAGAAATACAAAATATACATGAATTGGGACAAATGTATACACTGAATAGACTAAGCTCACTTCTAAAAGATATGTCAGTTTCAGATGAGGATGTTATAAAAATCTGTGACACTGTAAAACAATCTGACTTGTTCTCTGCTTGTCACACAGGACCTATGAGAACTGCTTACTCAAGAGTTCAGTGCTTTAAAGATGTGTTTAAGTATGTTGAACCAAAAAAGTATTCTTGGGCAGAGACGAGAACAGAACTGAGAGATTTGCTTATTATGTTCCTGTGCTAAATACTTTGAAGAATATACTGGAATCTAGTTTTTGGCAAGGTCTCATGTCAGTGGATCCTTATTTTTCAAGATCAGATGTTCTCAGTGACTGTTGTGATGGAGACGTGTTTGTGTCAAACACATTTTTTAAAGAAAATCAAAATTGTCTCAAGCTGGTTCTATACCAGGATGCGTTTGAAGTAGTGAACCCACTTGGTTCTGCTAAAAAGAAGCACAAGGTTTTGGCTGTGTACTTCTCTCTACTCAACATTCCTCCCCATGCCCGGTCAAATGCTGATCACATGCAGCTAGTTTTACTGTGTAGGGAGAAGGATTTTAAGGAATTTGGCCATGACAAAGTTTTTTCAGAACTCCTGAATGATTTGAAAGTACTAGAGGAGAATGGCATAACGATGGCAGACAAAACTGTTGTGAAGGGAGCTCTCTACTGCATTGCTGGAGACAACTTGGGCTCTCATTGTATTGGGGGTTTTACAGAAAATTTCAGTACATCAGTGTACTTATGCAGATATTGTATGTTAACTCGAACTGAATTTCAGGGTGCTGATCCAACAGTCTGTGGACCCCAGAGGACTCCAGAAACCGTCTCGGTTACTGATGTAACCCTCGTTCCCTGAAGGAGGGAACGGGAGACGTAACGTCGACGTGACGACGTAATTGGGATCACTTCAGGGAGCCCTATCAACTTCGAGTGTCTACAGAACGAGCCAATGAACGTTGGCGTGCGTGAATCGCGTCACGCGCCCCGCCCCGCCGCGCGGGTATAAACAGGAAGCGGGCGCACGCACACATTGTTTTTCGCTGAGGAGCCGAGATTTGTGACGGCCATGCAGCGATGGTCAGCAACGGTGGCGACGGGACGTTACGTCTCCCGTTCCCTCCTTCAGGGAACGAGGGTTACATCAGTAACCGAGACGTTCCCTTTCAGTCGCTCACGTTCGACGTAACGTCGACGTGACGACGTAATTGGGATCCCATGGAAAACGCCACGGTTGCTGCCACATCCAGCGCCCTACGCAAGACTCTCAGACCCCCAACTGCTGGGGCGGAAGATCTGCGTAGAGGGAGTTCAACTGCTGTTCCATTATACCCCACACAGCGGAACTCTTGGATAACACTGGGAAAGCGTACCTCTCCAGGGGAAAGAACGCTGCGGAGCCACATCCTGCCCGAAGGGAGGTAACATGTGGAGAATACACATATGGACTGGCCGAAGGGGCAGTGCGACATATGGAATGTCACTGGGGTGGCTCCACCCGAAGGGGGAGACACACCGGACAGTGACGGCAGAGCAGACTCTGCCAAGGGAAGACACGGGCTCACCGCAGGGAACTGGTCGTGGAAGAATACACATATGGGATCGCCGCAGGGATCACCACATATGGAACCCAGCCTAGCACAAGTTACACAAGCATACGAGCACTAGGCCTGGCGTCGGACGCTCCGCAACGTCCGACTGCCGAAGGGGTGCGGAGGAACTCACAGGGTTCGCCAATGGGGAACTCGACTGGAGTAAAAAGCGCACGTATCCGTTCCTAGGAAGGGAGTGGCGCAGCAAGCCGACACTAGAGCGGGAACTTCGGTGTTACCGGCTAGTAGAAGCGAGCACACAGGAAGAAACCGGCTCAACACGTAAGCTATAAAACCTAGCGAACGTGTTAGGTGTCGCCCAGCCCGCAGCTCTACAGATGTCTGTCAGCGAGGCGCCGTGAGCCAGCGCCCAGGAAGAAGCGACACTCCTAGTGGAGTGGGCTTTCAACCCAGGCGGGCAGGGCACGCCTTGGGCTTCGTAAGCCAAGGCGATGGCATCCACTATCCAGTGGGCCATCCTCTGCTTGGAGACAGCCTTCCCTTTCTGCTGGCCTCCGTAACAGACGAAGAGCTGATCTGAGGTCCTGAGGCTTTGCGTTCTGTCCACGTACAGACGCAGAGCGCGAACGGGACAGAGAAAAGCCAGGGCTGGGTCTGCCTCCTCCGAAGGCAGCGCTTGCAGGTTCACTACCTGGTCCCGGAAGGGAGTGGTAGGAACCTTGGGCACGTATCCGGGCCGGGGTCTCAGGATGACGTGAGAGTTATCCGGGCCGAATTCTAGGCACGATTCGTCGACCGAAAATGCATGCAGGTCCCCTACCCTCTTGATAGAGGCCAATGCAACCAGGAGTACTGTCTTACAGGACAGACTTTTTAACTCAGCTGATTGCAGAGGCTCAAAGGGTGGTCTCTGAAGTGCCGAAAGGACCAGAGACAAGTCCCAAGAGGGTATAGAGAGTGGGCGAGGAGGATTCAGTCTCCTCGCTCCCCTCAGGAACCTGACGATCAGGTCATGCTTTCCCAAAGACTTACCATCAACAGCATCGTGATGTGCGGCAATAGCGGCAACATACACTTTAAGGGTGGAGGGAGACAGCCTTCGCTCCAGCCCTTCTTGCAGGAAGGAAAGCACGGCTCTGATCGAGCAAGATCGGGGGTTCTCCTCATGAGAGGAGCACCAGTCAACGAACAGGTTCCACTTCAATGCATAGAGGCGCCTCGTAGAGGGGGCTCTAGCGGAAGTGATGGTGTCAACTACCGCAGGGGGTAGGTCACTTAGAACCTCCGCGTCCCGTCCAGGGACCAGACATGGAGTTTCCAGAGGTCTGGACGCGGGTGCCATAGGGTGCCCCGTCTCTGAGAGAGCAGGTCCTCTCTCAGAGGGATGGGCCAGGGAGGGGCTGTCGCGAGGAGCACTAGTTCCGGGAACCAGGTCCGGTTGGGCCAATACGGCGCAACTAACAAGACCTGCTCCTCGTCCTCCCTGACTTTGCACAAGGTCTGTGCAAGAAGGCTCACTGGGGGAAACGCATACTTGCGAAGGCCCCGGGGCCAGCTGTGTGCCAGAGCATCCGTGCCGAGGGTCCCCTCGGTCAGGGAATAGAACAACTGGCAATGAGACGTGTCCGGGGCGGCAAACAGATCTACCTGAGCGGTCCCGAAGCGCCTGAAAATCAGCTGGACCACCTGGGGATGGAGTCGCCATTCTCCCGGTAGCACCTGCTGCCGTGAGAGCTCGTCGGCTGCACGGTTGAGCAGGCCCGGAATGTAAACGGCACGAAGCGACCTCAGATGCTTCTGACTCCAGAGGAGGAGATGGCGGGCGAGTTGTGACATGCGGCGGGAGCGTAGACCACCTTGGCGGTTGATGTACGCAACGGTCGCAGTGCTGTCCGTACGGACCAGTACGTGCTTGCCTAGTAGCAGCGTTTTGAAACGGCTCAGTGCAAGACGTACTGCTAACAACTCGAGGCAGTTGATGTGCCAATGCAGTTGAGGCCCCGTCCACAGACCTGAAGCTGCATGCCCGTTGTACGTGGCCCCCCAGCCGGTGGTAGAGGCATCCGTGGAGACCACAGAGTGCCTGGACACTTGTTCCAGGGGAACACCTGCCCGCAGGAACGAAGGGTCCGACCACAAGCTGAGAGTTTGGCGACAGTGCGGAGTCACTTGGACCCGGCACGAGCCGCTCTGCCACGCCCATCTCGGGACTCGATCGTGGAGCCAGTGTTGGAGCGGCCTCATATGAAGCAATCCGAGCGGCGTAACCGCGGCTGCAGATGCCATATGCCCCAGGAGCCTCTGAAACAGTTTCAGTGGTGCCGCTGTTCTGCGTCTGAGCGTGCTCACGCAGTTCAACACTGACTGGACACGGGCCTCGGTGAGGCGCGCTGTCATGTTGATCGAGTCCAACTCCATACCAAGAAAAGAGATCCTCTGCCCGGGGGTGAGTTTGCTCTTTTCCCAGTTGACCCGAAGCCCTAGATGGCTGAGGTGACTGAGCACCATGTCCCTGTGTTCGCACAACTGCTCTCTCGACTGGGCCAGAATCAGCCAGTCGTCGAGGTAGTTGAGGATGCGAACACCACGCTCGCACATGGGAGCAATGGCCGCCTCCGCGACTTTCGTGAAGACGCGGGGCGACAGGGCCAGCCCGAAGGGTAAGACCTTGTACTGATATGCCCGTCCCTCGAACGCAAAGCGGAGAAACGGTCTGTGTCGAGGGAGAATCGAGACATGAAAGTACGCGTCCTTCAGGTCGATCGCTGCAAACCAATCTTGGGGACGGATGCATTTGAAAATGCGTTTCTGCGTAAGCATCTTGAACGGTAGCCTGTGAAGGGACCGGTTCAGGACGCGCAGGTCCAAGATTGGTCGTAACCCACCACCTTTCTTGGGTACAATGAAGTACGGGCTGTAGAAGCCGGTCTTCATATCGGCTGGAGGGACCGGCTCGATCGCGTCCTTCGCCAGTAGGACTGCGATCTCCGCCCTGAGCACGGGGGCATTGTCCGCCAGAACACGGGTGAACAGGATGCCCTTGAAAGCAGGGGGGCGCCGGGCGAACTGAATCGCATAGCCGAGTCTGATGGTACGGATGAGCCAGCGAGACGGGCTGGGAAGCGTTAACCAGGCTCCCAGAGACCGAGCAAGCGGGACTAACGGCACCACAGACGTACCCGGGGTGGGGCAGCGCGGCGGAATGCAGGGACCCGACTCGGACGGCACAGCGGCCCGAAGTGGGGTCTGAGTGTGTGGTGCAGCACATACCTGCTTCCGTCGAAGGGCAGAGTGAGTGTGTGGAGGCGACCGCACGTCCGGAACACAGCCACTGCTGCTCGCTGGCGATGAAAGAGGGGCTCGGGAGTGACAAGGCATGGCGGCGTCGTCGACTGCCAAGCGCGCCCTCTTGGGGCCCAGAGGTTTCAGAAATTGCTCTTTTTTTGAAAATGTGGGTACCACTGACCCGTGGGTCAGTGGCGGAACAAAAAGAAAAGGAAACAAAAGATTCTCCGCCCGGCCCTCCACCGGGGGAAGGAGTGGCGCCTTCGCCATCTCCTGAAGAGCAACTTGATCCACCTCTGGGCCGCCCGTCTCAGGGTCGTTTGCACCGTCGCTTGCCTCCTGGTTTGGCAGCGGCCTGGACGGGCGGGGTCGGCTTTCTGCGGCTTGCTCCACGCTGAGGCCTGGATGATGGCTGCTGCTGCTGGGGCTTGGCGGGAGCGGAGGACGCCGCAGAAGGCCGACCTCGGCGACGAGTAGACGGAGGGTCTGCGGCCGGCGGACGGGTGGGAGCAGCAGCGGTCCGCCGGGGCAGGATGTGCCGGATGGCCTCCGTCTGCTTCTGTGCGGCCGAGAACTGTTGGGCAAAGCTCTCGACCGCGTCGCCGAACAACCCAACCTGGGAAAGAGGGGCATCCAGGAACCGATATTTATCAGTGTCCCTCATATCCGCCAGGTTGAGCCAAAGGTGGCGCTCCTGGACCACCATGGTGGACATCGCCTGACCAACTGAACGTGCGGTTTCCTTCGTCGCCCGGAGGGCGAGGTCGGTTGCCACACGGAGCTCCCGGAGGAGCTCTGGGTCAGAACCACCCTCGTTCATGTCCATGAGCGCCTGGGCCTGGTGGACCTGCAAGAGCGCCATGGCATGGAGGGCGGAAGCAGCCTGTCCACAGGCCTTGTAAGCCCTCGCCGTTAGACCGGACGAAAACTTACAGGCCTTGGACGGGAGGCGTGGATTACCCCGCCAAGAGGAAGCGGACGCCGGACACAGCTGCATCGCGACGGCCCGCTCCACTGGGGGGATATCCACATACCCCTTAGCTGCCCCGCCGTCGAGGGTGGCGAGGGGTGAGGAGCCACTAGAACGGCTTCGGGCACTATACGGTGCCTTCCACGTCCTAGAAAGCTCCTCATGCACTTCCGGAAAGAAAGGTACCGGGGCGGCGCACTGAGAACCAGCACGGCCCGCCCCGAGAAACCAATCGTCCAACCGAGAAGGTTCGGGACGTGGTGGAGGATTCCACGCAAGCCCGACCTTCTCGGCGGCCCGGGAAAGCATAGCAGTCCATTCTGGATCTGGCTCGGACAACGCTACACACCCCGAGGGGGGCAACGCAGCCGAGTCGTCATTTCCAGAGGACAGCTCCCCCTCCGATGCTGCGATCGACATCTGATCGTCAGCTGGAGCCCCAAAGGAAACGGTTGGCCGTTCCGGAGAAGGACCAAGACGTTCACTAAGGAGCCCCAATGGCGACAGCGCTTGTGAGGCGTGAGGGGCCCGCGGAGGATGACTCGACGGGGAAGCCCTCACGGTAATCCTCAGATCACCCTGGTCATGCACCGAAGTAGGTATATTCTGCGGGGCAGAATAGACACTAGATCGGGGCATAGGCGAGGGGACTGCACCTCCCTTGAGGTAAGCGAGTCTCGATCTAAGCGCTGCGATAGTCATATTCCCGCAATGGGAACATGAACTATCCACAAAAGCTGCCTCAGCGTGTTGAATGCCCAAACACGAGAGGCAACTACTGTGGCCATCTGCTGGCGCCAGGGAACGACGGCATCCAGAAACGCACAAGCGGAATGACATCTTGAAAAAGACGCAGGATCACGCTTGTGTTGCTCTTTTAGTGAAAACAAAAAAATAGAAAAATAACTCTCTCAGTGCTGAGGCACCCAGGGGTAGCCGCGGTGTGAATGAACACACGGGGAAACGCCCACCGAACCGACACACACACACACAAACACAGAACAATAGTGCTGTGAAAACAGCAGTTGTGAGCTGCAATGCTCGCGGCCACCGCTGATCGCGCCGTCACACCAACACAAGGAGAGTCCTCTTCTCGTTTTCAAAGGCAGTCTTTTCCTGTAGAGTTCGGAAGTGAAAGCAAAAGCTCGGCTCCGAAGTGAAAGACAATGTGTGCGTGCGCCCGCTTCCTGTTTATACCCGCGCGGCGGGGCGGGGCGCGTGACGCGATTCACGCACGCCAACGTTCATTGGCTCGTTCTGTAGACACTCGAAGTTGATAGGGCTCCCTGAAGTGATCCCAATTACGTCGTCACGTCGACGTTACGTCGAACGTGAGCGACTGAAAGGGAACTATAGATCTGCCACAGAACAGCTGGAAAGAGAAGACGTGTCAGAAGTACAAGGGATAAAGTTCAGGTCTGTGTTTAATTCTTTACAAAACTTTGATGTTTGCACACCTGGCATGCCCCCATGTCTCGGTCATGACATTTTTGAGGGTGTCCTCTCATATGATCTTGCTCTTTACCTCAAATATTTCATCTGCAGAAATAAATGGTTCACTTACACAATTCTGAACAGGCGCATAAAGCAATTTAAATACAAAGGAACAGACACTTTATCCAAGCCTTGTGAAGTCAGTCCAAAAACATTGAAACTGAGTGGACAAGCTGTTCAAAATTGGAACTTCTTGAGACTTTTACCTCTCATAATTGGAGACAAAGTGCAGAACCCTCAAGATGATGTCTGGCAGTTAACGTTGCAGCTCAAGGACATCGTTGACTTAATTTGTGCTCAGCAAATTTCCAAGGCCCAGGTTACTTATCTGGATGCTCTCATCCAAGAATATTTGGAAACCAGAAAGGAATTGTTTCCTAATACCAACTTAAAACCTAAACACCATTACTTACGACATTATCCAGGGCTAATCCTAAAATTTGGCCCTCTCATCAGGCTTTGGACGATGCGCTTTGAGAGCAAGCACAGTTACTTCAAAAGATGCACAAGGCATCTGAAAAATTTCAAAAATCTGTGCTTGACTCTTTCAGAGAGACATCAAATGTTCCAGGCCTTCCTTTCTGCTGGGTCAGTCAGTCCTCCAGCATTGCAAATGAAAGATGGCTCACCATTTTACTTGGAGCTTTACAGTGAGCAAGTTAAAGACGCAGTCCTACATTTTGGTTTTACTGAAAGGAATACAAAGATTCCAGTTGATGTTCAGTACAATGGCCTTGCTTACAGGAAGGGCCAGTTTGTTGTCATGAAGTATGATGAGTCAGTGGAGTTTGGTGAACTTTTGCTGATCTTTGTTAAGGATGATTCAGCTCTTCATTTTCTCATGAGAGTTTATGATGCTGAATTTATTTCTTACTACCACATGTACTCAGTAAAAAAAGACACCGGCAGATTAGAGTGCAGACTCATCAGTGAACTGATTGACTTGTGGCCATTGTCATCTTATGTGAAAAATGGTTACCAGATTATTCCACTGAAGCACAGCATCTTGTCAGACTGAATGCATTAATTTTATTTGAACCAGAGACCAAACTCTTTGTTTGTGTGTCTTAACAGATATGGCTGAATCACAGCTGAAGAACATAGGGGATGCGATAACAAGAGTGCTTCCGGACCTTCCTGATCAACTTGTTAAGTCCGTTGAAGATACTTTGAAAACACTTGGTGCGGCAACCACAGATGATTTAAAGTACATCACAGAAAACGATTTGCTGCCAGTGTTAAAGCCCATACAAGCCCGAAGACTGGTTGCTGCCTGGACCCAAAATAGTCAGTATAGAACAATACCACACCACCCAATGGCACACTTGTTAACATGGTGTTAAGGTTAGAATATGAATTTTTATGAGTCTAATGATGATGTCATCATCATTATTTCCTTAATAAATAAATGTTGTTATTATGCAATAGGGGGTTTCAAAAATGTTAATTTTTAAAATGCAGTCTTGTTAGACAAATTGCATTTAGTTTTTACTATTTTGTGTAACCTTAATGTCTCCAAATGCATCTATACAGTGTGTAATTTAGCAAAACAGAAAAAGCATTGCTCAATGTTTAAAGCTTTCATATCTTCTTTTTAGTCTCCGGAACTTCAACACCAAAATCTGTGCATTCATCTCCAGTGGTTGTCTTTCCCTCTGCACCCTCAATTTCTTCTTCACCAGCGTCATCCACCTCTACATCATCTTCAGGAATCTGTACACCATTAACACTAAACTGCTTAGATCAATTTGAAATACCATGGCAGAGGCTCCCTGAGGAGTTAATACAGAACTTGGAAAGACAGAAAAGACCTAGTGCAAGACAACGAAGAGAAATGGTAAGGATTGTGGTCTCTGAAATGATGAAGACTTGCAAGAATCCTACCAAACACAACATAAGAGAGATAGCAAAAAGGATGGTGGCAAGGTATCCAAAGTTTCTGCAAGATGTGATTAATGGCGACGTTATTGGACCAGGATATCATTCTCTGTCGAAGCAACTTCAGGCAAGAGTTGAAAATGTCAAGCGACCTGACACACCAAAGGTTATAAAGCGCAAAGCAGCATCACATGATGACGACACAGACGAAATACCTGCCGAACAAAGAGCAAGTGTTCAAGACACCTATGGATGTATTAGCTGGGAGCCAAAGCATTTGCAACTCTCGGAGACTGTGGAGAGTCAGCTTGAAAAAAAAGAAGAAATGAAGATGTTAAAAAATAACTACAGTACAGATGTCGTGAAAGAACTAGTCAAGTGCACCTATTACACGCAGCGTAAAGACATCAACAAAGGGGAAAGCATCCAGAAACTATGCCAGGAATGGCCTTTTCTCTTTAATGAAGTCGGTATGCCAGCACATTTCCAAGAGCTGACTGGTGTAAATCTGATGGGAAACTTCCTTGATAATGTAGACAAAAAAGGGGCACGTCTGTTGTTAAAGTTCCTGAGATATGTTGATGCACAAAAAAGCAAACGAGTCCTGAACGCTCTTCTCAAGCTTCAGACTGAAAGAGGTCAGTCCAGTGGTTGCTCCCATGAAGTCATTGAGATGCTGCTTCTTTTACTGGCTCATTTTGATGAGAAGGAAGACCTTCTGTTCCACTGTGTTGAGACGACAAGCCTTGCAGAGGATGTTCAGATGGAGAAAGTGCCACCAACACCCTTCATTATTGTTTGTGGTAAGTAAATAGAGCAAAATTCAACAGTTTTTTTTCTGATGTAACTGCAAAGTCATTGTACAACTATTTTAAACTGAAAGCCTTCAAGCTTTTAGCTTTTAAAATTGTCTTTTAAAATTGTCTGGCTAGGCTTTTTCAAGCCAACTTAAAGTTTGGCTACAAACTTTTCAGTCTAGTTTAGTTTTGTTATATCATTTCCCACAATTTGTATAACGTTTTATGTAGTCCAGAGGACTCCACTACATTCACTCATTTATTCATTCTCGCACACATTCGCTAGCTTACATACTGAGACACTGGCTAACACAACCTCAGAAGCTCAGCCAGTAAGATAATTCATCCTATGATGTATGTAACTATTGAAGATGGATCCTGCCTTAATTGGTAATAAAAAGAACTAAATACATGGCTTGATTAATTATTGTGCCAAATATAGCACCCAAAAAAGAAACTTTACCAACTTATTTTATTATACATTGACAGATCAATATTTATCATTTTCAGTTTTAATTTAAAATTAGCACTATTATTTAATTTTCCCTTTTATTTCCAATCTTATTGTTTAATAATTACTTTTTATGTAATATTTTTTATTTGGCACATTAATTACTTTATCAAGCCATTTCTTTATTTGTTTACTACCAATATTGGCAGGGTCCATCCTCCAATTTGTTTCAAGTATCTGCATTATATATATATATATATATTTATAACTGACATTGATTCCCAGGTTCCTCCTGCTTTGCTGCTGAGACATTCATGCTGAGCATCGACAAGAAGATTGTCAACGACCACATCACAACCTTCACCTCCGCCATCTGCCTGATGTTTGGCAGTTATTACTGCTTTAACATACACTATCCAGTGGAACTACGATCAACACTGGAGTTCCTCCAACGGTAAAATTTCTGTTTTTATGGACACTTTTTTGGGATTTATCAAACGTATCAATTTGATATCCCTTCTCAGGTTGTTAATTTTCTCAATCGTTCTCTCACTTTTTTTTCCATAAAGGTGTTTCTTTTCCATAAATCCTGAGAGAGGCACCAAGGTTGAATCCAAGAAGAAAAAAATGTTCTCAGTCAATCCTAGAGTCCTCACTCTCATCTCAGACATTGCTGACCATGAGTGGATCTAGTACAACCCCTCTTGTTTTGGACAGTGTGATAAAGGTGTGTTACAGACTCTGTTACAGATGTTTTTGTTGTTTAAACAATTGTTATACTTCTGAATGTAAGTGAAATGTTTTTAACAATTTGGGGTTTTACTAAACAAGATTTGTTCAAGTACCAGTTTTTGCTTGTTAGTTCCAGGAGTTTCTTAGATTAAAATTTTACTACAGTAATTGTGCATTCTAATGATGTAAAAAGGTGGCTGCATGTACATCGCCAGCTAGAATTTTGTAAATCAAAAACTATTGTAAAGTTCTCAAAAGAAATTTTTTTTGTTTTCCTTTTTTTTTTTTTTTTACATGATGCACTTTAAAGATGTACAGTTTCAGCTTTTCTGAACAGTTCTGTGTGTAAAATAAGTCAAAGTAATTTTTTTTCCCGGAATTTCTTGAAATCAGCTTTTATTAAAATAGAAAAATAGTGTTTTCCTATAACTGCATTTGTATATTTTAAAACAAGGAACATTTAACTTGTTTTAACATTTTTGTAGTTCAAACTGCACCAATAACACTTAAAGTTCTCAAAGTTATGTTAAAGGTGTTTGCAAATTGTCTGCCACAGTTGATGTAAAATATAATATATGCTCAACTTCTAACACTGGTTTTGCAGTGAAGAAAACTGATTGGGACGGTCTTTGGTGATTTGAGTGAAATGTTTAATGATGTTCACAACTTCAAAGATGGTACATAAAATACTTTATTTGAAATACAAGGTATACAAGACATTTGTGTTGCATTTATAAGTTTTAATAAATTAATGCATTGTATATTAGGCTTACAGGATAGACAGATTATAAGAACTCCTTCTAAAAAAGGTTACTACTAAGCAGGCTTAATACTTTACCTAAAAATTATTTGTATGCATGAAATGTAGTAGTTTGCTCATTCATTGTGAAATAACCAGCAAAAGGGGATCACATTTCATATATTCCATCAGGTAAACCCTTTGATAGCTCATAAAAGTTTTCCATGTCATCTCTAAATTATTATTAATCATAATTATTAAAAAGGGGAAACTGCAAAGCATTTTTTCATAAATTCTGGGAATTTTTACAGAATAAAATATTGTATTTTATCATTTTTGATAGTTTATTTTACAGGGAAAAGATGTTATTTTTTGTGGCACAAACTTAATTTTATAGGTTGTTTTCTTGTTAATTTTAAGGAAAAAAAATGTTTTTTCCTAAAGTTAATACTTTTTATCTTACAGTAAATCATTGACTCAAGCACCAGATTTAACCGTAGAAACAACAATGACAATGGCTGCCAACCGTAAAAGAAAAACATGTTTTACCCGTAACTTTACGGTGGAATTCTGGCAACCCCAGCTGCCAGCGTTTTACCGTAGAATCTACGTTTTTTTTTTTACAGTGTACACTTTCTTTTCTCATATTCACACTTTCACATACATTTAGACTTTCATTCTATATATATATATATATATATATATATATATATATATTCAGACTTTCATTCTATATATATTCAGACTTTCATTCTATATATATATTCAGACTTTCATTCTATATATTCAGACATTCATTCTATATATATTCAGACTTTCATTTTATATATTCAGACATTCATTCTATATATTCAGACTTTCATTCTATATATTCAGACTTTCATTCTATATATTCAGACTTTCATTCTGTATATAGTCAGTCTTTCATTCTATATATTCAGACTTTCATTCTATATATTCAGACATTCATTCTATATATTCAGACTTTCATTCTATATATATTCAGACTTTCATTCTATATATATTCAGACTTTCATTCCATATATATTCAGACATTCGTTTTATATATTCAGACTTTCATTCTATATATTCAGACTTCATATTATAAATATAATTATTTCCTGAATGGCTTGCCATAATATGTATATATATATATATATATATATATATATATATCCCTGTCGAGAAAGGCCGTATGGTTTCAACCAGCATGAAGTTTGTACTTCAAATTCACTGCGGTTATGAGCTAGCTATTATGTTTCCGAGTGGTTCAGCATTGATCGCGAAACTTAACTTAATATATGTCTTTGTATCATATTAAATCCATGCACGTCATTACAATACTTAGTCATAATTAAATATTCAAAAAATGGGTTACTACGATCAACATGCATGGCATTTGTTTTATCATAAGTTATCATGCATTACAATTATAATAACTCTCTCTCTCTCTCTCTCTCTCTCTATATATATATATATATATATATATATATATATATATATATATATATACACACGCACACACACACACAATAGTAAGTAATGTATTACAATATTATTGGGTGAATTCAGGTTGATTATGCAATCAACATGAATTCACCCTATGTCAAAACAATAATGCATTAAGCATATGTGCATTAAATATTTTGGCTTCAAATGAAGTGCTGAATTCAAATGTGGATGTTTCCGTTACCGTGTGTTTGGTCCGGCTCTTAAATGATGTAGTCTATCTTCTCTAAGCAATATGCTAGAAATATGGCTTAAAACACTTATCAAGTTTCATCCTAAAAAGATTGTGTTCTCAATTAAAACTTGCTGAAGGAGAAACAGGCTCATAAAATAGCATTAGAGATTATATCACTATTTTGTTTACATTGCAGATATTGGCTCCACTGCACACCGCTAATATGTAGCCTCCTAAAAAAGTCAGAGTAGAATAATAATAGTACAATCTCACTGCTCGATTTTTACACAAATGGAACATTTTCGTATTTGCGGGGTTCTCAGATGCAAATCCATGTTTTCCATGACTTTCCAAACGATGGAAAAAAAACATTGTGAGATTGATTATGTTTAACAGAAGAGAGAAAATGTGAAATTTGTCATCACTCCCATCATTGTTAATTTGTGTAATTTACTGTCAAGGTAATATAACAAAAGTATAGTGTTATAAATGTATATTATTATTTTTTCAAAATGAAAATATGAAACATTTTACTAGAATTGCAATGTTGGTAACTGTGGAAACGCATAATCAGTTGTGTGCATTCATTAAACTCAACATTCAACCATGTTACCAGTTATTTTAAGGGGGTGTTATGATATTAGCTCAAAGGGGAAATATTAATAATAATCCATAATTACCAATTATGATTAATTATTAATATTTGGGTCAGTTAATTAGATTAACTTTGAGGGAAGCTAAATTAATATTACAATCAATTAATTAGTTCCAACGAACTCTTTGATTATCAATTTATTCTAAGAAAAGTGTATCTTTCATGGTCACTAAAAAATAATTATTCCTTAGCATGTACAGCACTTAGAGCATGTAACAAGATCAAGATCATTAAAGGGACTTTGTATGCAAGCAGAGAATCAGAAACCAAATCCATAATTGTGCACAAGTTTTATTAACTCACAAACATAACTAACACTAAACAAACATACATACATTCATACATACATGCATAGGTAGCAGGAAATAGAACTATGGAAAAGATCTATTCAACTACAGTATGAAAAGAACCATCAGCTGATCATTTTCAGAGCACCTCATTAAATTGATACTTTCATAGTTTGTGTGCATGTACAATTCTTGAAGTGGTTGAAAATTGAGTTTGTTGATGAGTCTGTGAGTGCCAAAAGTCATGGTGCAAGTTGCCATCGTTTTCTTCTCTGCTTGATGGAGAAGATGATGATGAGCTTGCATGGTGGTTTCGACGAGCACATGGCTGTTGTGAGTCGAAGCCTGCGGCCCTGGCCTGCTGAGGGCACGCTGGACGGCACGGCATCCCTGAAGTGCCGAGAAGGCCCGGAATTGATCGTTGTCCATTCAGTGATGGTAAAGTTGCAGTTTGCTGGATTGGATACACGGCCTTCTGTCTCCCTTTGGTAGTATGAAAGCATGGCAGGCGGTGCTCCGGCCTGCTGGGCCCAGGGCCCTGGGCCCCAGTGGGGGGGAGGGGTTCCCCCCAGTATCAGCAGAAGCAGTGTTGTAGCCGGATGAGACGAGCTAAGAAAGAGGGCGGTCACTGTGGTCTGTCTCTAATAAAGCCTGAGAACGGCCACACCTCTCTGGGTTTGCTTGACCAATGAGAAAGTGGACTTTCTGGTGGGAGTTTCCTTTGTGGAGAAGATTTATGACACTATGTTCTGAGCATGCTCATTTGCAATGGCACGCTGGATTGGTTTCTGAAGACGAAACTAAGAAAGATTCTTGTAATACTAATATGTTGCACAGCTATCAGAATATCATGTACACAATCATTTCGATCTTCAAAGTACCAATTTATAGAGACCAAACATGGTATGTGTGGGTTACGTTGGCTGTGGTTTCTATACCCAGGTGAAAAGGAAATATATTTAAATTGTGCTTATTTTGATATACTTAATGTAATTTAAGTGTACTGTATTAATTATATATTTAATTGTGTTATTTTGAGACATCTTAAAGTATACTAAATGTACTTTAATATGTATTTAAGTTCAATTTTAAGGTAATAGTAATATATTTTAATATACTTAATTGTGTTAAAATTGACCTATTTTAAGTATATTTAGTGTAATTTAATAGCACTTCTTTAAATTGTATTTTTAATACACTTTAAATATGTTTTAGAACTACAGCTTAAGTATATTTTAAGCTTCACATTAATGTGTTCCCAGTATATTTTAAATATAATATCAGCTTATTAATAATGTATTAGAAGAACACTATAAGAGCCACTATTAGTATAATAAAAATACATTTTTATAAAACCATTCAGTATGAAAATAATATATTTTAATGTATTACAAATACAGTGAAAAATTATCATTCCGTAAAACACAGTAAAAAATATTTGTATAAAACACACACACACTTTGAAAGCTAGTAAACTTTAACGTACTACACCCAGTGTGTATATGTAAACAGCATATGTAAACTGTAAAAAAAAAAAAAAAAAAAATACATTAACATAAAATGCAGTGATCTGCAGAGGTATTATAAACAACAACAAAAAAACTAACTTGAGTCAATAAACCTAACTATAGTCAATAAAGTGCAGTCATTAATAGCTGTAAACAGTTAAAGTACTGTTACAACTCAAACCATCTTCATCCTCCAAGTGAATTGGAGTGACTGGTCTTTGAGTTTGCCTCGTTGCATTTCCTTCGAATCAGTGCTCGCACCTCAGACGTGTTGGAAATTGTTTGATCACAGTGTCTGTGAAAGGGGAAAAAGAGGAGTTTATTTTTATATTAAAGCAAAATTAACCTCTGTTAAAAAAGTAACTGTTCCCTTTCAAAAGGGAACTTGCACTGCTTCGATGATGCTATTGGGGAACGATGTTCTCTAGGCGCCTCTTTAATACTTCTGAGTCGCACTAGTAGTGTCATAGGCTGTCAGCAGTTAAATTCTATTGCCGTGATTGTACAGCTTTTCAAACACTGGTTCACATGGAGGGTGTTCCCCATAGCGTCATCGATGCAGTGTCTCATTCCCTGTTCTCAGGGAACAGAGGTCGTAACCTAGACGTTTTTTATTACAACACAGTATGATGTTGACATTTCCCTCTGTTGTACAAACAAGGTGAAAAAGACGTACTGTTAAATGTATTATATATGCATTAAAGTACATTTGTTTTGTACTAAAAACATACTTAAGTACATATTTAATACATTTAATTGTAAGTCTTTTTCGCCTGGTAAAAATGGAATTCTTTAACATGGCATGTAATGCTTAGTTCATATTTTAACAGTAGACATTACACGGATGAGCACATATTGTACAAGTACATAGTACGTTATTTGAGACGCAACTAAAGATAACAAATAACAGGAAGAAATCACAAGTTGTAGACTTAATTTGATTTAAAAATATGTACTTTTGGTGTTGTTCTAATGGGTTGTTTGTTTATTTATTTATTTATTAATTTACTCATATATAAATGTAAAATAAATCAGCTCATCAACATCTCATTGGAATGAGAACTTATGATCTTGACATTGCGCCAAATGAGCATCATGAACACATTTTAACACTATTTGTGGACAGTTTTCACTCCATTGGTTAGCCTAGTCTGTCTGTTTCTTGCGCCTGCTGATGGCAAGATACAGAACAACAGACAGTAAGTGCAGACAAACTTACCCAGAATCCTTCCTCTCAAAACAAAACTATCTTAGACAGAACAAGCAGAGATGCTCGTAGTCCATGCAGCGATGAATCCAGTGAGAAACTTCTCTGCTAAACAAAGGGAGGTTTGCTTATAAAAACCATGAGCGTGTGACAGAAGCATTATACGATGGGGGTGTTATCAGCTGACGAAGCGGATACTGTGCCTCACGGATTCTCACATCTAATAATAAATGTTAGCGTGGTTTTCTCCCTGACTGGTGCGAAACATGCGATCTGTGCTAATGAAGAGACGAGAGACAGATGCAAAATCTCCGTTTATCCCCCAAATCTTGGCACGTCTTTGTTTTAACAACCAGGACCACAAAATATATTCACTTGCCTCTTTGTAAACTCAATTTGTCTTGGTAATTGATAATTATTTTGATTTCTAAAGCCCTTGAGGTGTGTGATTATGGAAACTGATCAGATCTGAACTTATGAAGCCTCACTGTTGTTTTACCAACATTTGTCATTGCAGTTTCTGGCAGTGCAGGCCCCTGAAAGCAACAGCTTTGAGCCTTAATGACTTGCAAGAAAATATTTCAGAGCACTCAAGCTCAATTTGAGCAGTAGAGCATTATTTAGAAATGCCAGACAGCAATGATACAAGGTTTTGCCAGTGCTCTGAAGCATTAATTCTGATCCAGGTGAAGACGGGCATTCTGACAAATGACTGCAGACTGTCCGTCCTTCTTTATCCCCGCTACCCTGTTTAATTAACACTTTAATAAATGCTGCTGTAGATTTAAGTGCCACAAACATTTGTGGCGCTGGTAGAGATGGAGTCTGAGGCAAAGAGGGATATTTGTCACTTGCTAACTGGGTGAAGAGAAAAAACAGCAGCTATGATTTGTTAAGCAGATCCAGACTTATTTGCTGTATTTTATCTTGGCAGAAATGCACAGCAGATATACTGTCAACACGCATTATGTGCAATTAATGGCGTATTTGCTTATCTGTGGCATCTGTTGCCGTTCGGATAGGCAACAGCATAGGCCGGCAGTTGTGTGACAGCTCCTGTGACAGATCGATGGGTGGATGGTTATCAGTCAGCGTCTCCACCGGATGAGTTGTGTGTACGTGTATCTCTCAGATGGACAGCAGCTTGATTACTCTGCCGCCTCCAGCGCCCGTGTCACGATGGCACCTGCAATACGACCCGATCCATGCTATGAATCCAAATCCTTATGTTCTCTTATGCTCCGATATCAGATTGAATCCAACCTGTTCTTGGCCCGTTATTACCTCTCGCAAGAGTGTGAGAAACTTTGACTTGAATACCAAAACAAACTGTCACTGGATATCTGTGTCAAGTCTTGAATATTTGTGAGAAATATGTGTTACACGTCACCAACTGTGGTTTGTTAAGCTACTCATGATTTTAAGTCATTCAACAATTGTGAAAATATAGCTAATTGTAATGAATATGCACTTGTAGTGTACTTCAAATATTGCAAGTATATATATATATATATATATATTAAAACTGTACTTGCAGTATACTGTACTGTACTCGCTGTCTAAGATGTTATCAGTTATAATCAAACAGCAATAAAGCTGAGAAAGAGAACACCGATATTATAATATTAAGAACAGCTTTTGACAGATTCATCATTATAAACACTTTCAGCTCATTCCACTGTGGTTCTGACAGGTTGGTTAACTTAACATATCAGTCACCTTTATTTCTATAGTGCTTTATATAGTAGGCCTAGATTGTTTCAAAGCAGCTTCACTGTAATAAACTGGAAAATAACAGAATCTATAGCCGCTTTCCGACCGGAGGAACCTTTTCACAGTTCCTAGAACTATTGGCTAAAGTACCCGGATGTCGGCGTGTTCGCACCGCAGGAACTAGGAACGATTTTAGTTCTAGGAACTCCATTTGGAGGAACTAATTTAGGTCCTACTTCAGAGTAGGGTCTAAACCAGCACTATAGGAACTACCTGTGATGTTAGTGTACGCTGATTGACTGAACGCACGCAGAACACCAGCACCCGCCATTTTTAAAACAGCTAGAATGTAAACACATTATAGCCTATATATTTACTCCATAAACTAACTATACAAACATGGAAAACAGTGATAGATGGGTCTCTAAACCTTTATGCTGAAGAGAAAATCCAACGCAACTTTGAGGGGACCAAGCCAAACATGATTATGTTTATCTGCCCAGCTAGCAACACTGGACATCAACAACACGGCATAGGCTAATAACCTTTTTTTCATATACTGTCTACTTTCTATAACAGTTCTATCTAATAACATATTAAACAGTAGTGTTATACAGATCGCTAACTAATAAACACAGAGAATGCGAGCATTGTTTGCTCTGGCGTTCTCAGCGCCGCCAAAATAAAGGTCCGTCGCGCCGTCAAAATAAAAGTCACCGTGCTTGCGTCACTCCCTTACCGCTCCGACCAGTTCCTATGGCCACTTGGCCAGTGCGAACGCAAACAGCAAAACCGAGTTTGGGGGAGAGTAGTTCTTAGAACTGTTTAGAAGTGGACAGTTCCTAGAACTAAGTTCCTGTAACTACTTGGTCGGAAAGCAGCTTATGTCAACTTAATCAAAAATAAGGTAAATTAAATTCCAGCTGTAAAAGCAGCTCTAAAAAGACACTAGAGTAATTATTTAGCTCAATTCAGTGCTTATAAATCACACACAGCATGCAGTGATGTCTCAACACGTGGTTTACTGGCCTGTTGCGTAATTCTCCACAATTGCGACAACATCTGCCAGCGAACGAATGCACCTGAAAACTAAAGCTGCAAAACCAATGTTATTCACTTCCACTCCAGGATAATTTAAATGGGAAAATCTATTTGAGGAAAGCAGCAAAGAACATCTTGATCCAGCCGAGCTCAGGACACACGCTATTATTAACTCGCTGTACCTTTAGAAAACATGTCAGCAAAAAAAGAGCAAAGTTTTCTTGCAGTATCATCTCTCATCTCAGGAGAAATGAGCTTTCCCGCAGGTCATTTGTTTAATGTTTGAGGCTTTTCATAGAGTTTGATGTATTACTAATTGGCAGAAACTTGAGCTGGATTAGTCATTTAGCTGCAGGGTTTGTGTGTAATTACTAATATTTCTTATCTTAAACACACTTGCACTGGATGTTCACTATTCTTCGCAATGCATCTGCAGCACTTCTCAAACTGCTGGTTGTGTCAGACGCGTGTCTCACTTTTGGCTCGTTAATACCTGCCATTATTGTCTGATCCTGCTGATAAATAAATAAATAAAACAGCATCTCTATTCAGTCCCACACAGTTTCCATCTTGTTTTCCACAATGAAAGAGTCTCCGCATAAAAAAGGACACGCAGCAAAACTTCTCATAAAAGAACAAAAAGGACACGAATAATAAAGCATATTTTGGGCATGTGTGGTTTGGAAATGAGGTTAGATCGCTTTCACTTACTCGCGCTCTGACATAAGTAGGACAGAAAACAGGAAGCGCTGGATAGAGTTTCTCTGTGACTTCCTGTGATGTCAGTCCTTTGTGTCTGTGCTTTCGGCCTCCAGGTGCCTTACGGACACTCGTTTGTTACCCTCATCGTTAATACGCTGTTGAGGAAGTTTGGATGAAATCTACTCTTCTAACAAAAGCTCTCCAGAGAAGCTCTCGCAATATGAGGGGTTTTAATTAAAACTTCATCAACACTGTGTGATTAAACATTTATTTCACTTAGACAAACCAACTGTGAATAATTCTGCGTTTAAATATGCCTTAAATTATATATACAAATCTAGAAGTCTATTACTCAAATATTTTCAGTTTTGCGATATATACTGCATGTATATATATATATATTAGGGCTGTCAAAGTTAGCGCGTTAATAACGCGTTAACGCAAAATCATATTAACGGCACTAATTTTTTTAACGGACGAATAACGCAGTATTAACGCGTATTTTCTGTTTGACCCGTGACCCAACCCCTAGTTGGAGAAATGGAGATACACAGTGTTGGCAACTTAGCGACATTGCAGACCCCTTTAGCGAGTTTTTTCCCTTCAACAAAGCGCCCAAACCTTATTTAGTTTCTGAGAATATACCGGTACCGCCGGTAGGCTACTGCTCTCTCAGCACGCGCACGCGCCTCTCTCTCTCTCTCTCTCTCTCTCTCTCTCTCTCTCTGCGTCTCACTCGGAGGAGCAGCGCTTTAATTCAGTTAAACACAGATATTATGTTGCTTCTCTAATTTTACAAATATAGCCGAAATCAGAGTGTAACAGGGTTGTCTCTGCGTTGTGTTGTGTTGAGATCAGATGGACACCAAATCGCACTTTAAGATGTTTATTCTGTTGACAGTGAATATACAACAGCGGTGATCAGTTTCAGCAATCACCCTCGTGCATTTCACCGCGGCCATTCTTACTCTCGACTGGCGCGAGTCTAAATGACTCTTTTACATAAACTACATAATAAACAGCAATTAATAACACATTTGAAACTGGTCTGTACCTGTTGACAGTGAATATACAACAGCGGTGATCAGTTTCAGCAATCACCCTCGTGCATTCTATTGGAAGTGTAGGATTGAGTGCGAAACAAACACAAATGAATCTTCCAGGTGAATTGTTCAAACATAATTACTCACAGAACTGAACATTCCAGACACCAAATCACCAACCCCAGAGCCATAAAAGAAGGCTCCAGCCAGCCAGTCTCCGTTGACCAACGAAAACCCCCAGCTAAGAACTTTATGGCCATGCAAGCTTCAAAGAAGATGAGCCCAACTAAAGAAAGAACTGGTCAATGTAAGATAGCTTGGAAAAGAATGATTGGCTCAGAGATAGCACAATTCAGCCCGATCAAGATAACAGCAGAAGCTGCTCGAGCCCACAACATTCCAGACTCCCCCCTCCGTAAGGACCTCTGATAGACCTCAGGGTGTAAAATCGTTTCAAACCACAGAGCTGAGATTTTACCTATAACATAAATAAAATCATTCAAGAACAATTTTCAATGGACTTATAGATCAAGCATCATGCAACGACATGATTCTATATTGTTCCTACAATAGATGGGTGTATCTGATATGCTTAGATGCCATACAATTCATGTAATTGTTATAATTGTTAGATTTTTGAATGAAAATGTGTTGTGTTTCATATCGATACGATCGTATGTTCTTAATTCAAAGGATGGCTTGATTGAAATCTGTGGAAAATGTTTCGGATTCTTATAATAGTAATAATGTCTTAGCTGTGGCCTCTGTACTCTTTGCTAGAGCTTAGAGAGTAAGGAGAGCACAGATAAGCTTGATTTATGATAAGAAGTGAAGAGAACGCCACCTCCTAAACAAAGACAGTGTCTAATTGGTTAGAACTGATCCAGGAGGCTGGGCGGACATTTGAGTTTAAAATCTTAACACCAGAACAAAGTTTAGAGTTTCAGTGCAGAACCAAAAATGCAGCGGGAGATGAAGATCTAAGACAGACAAGTAACCATGTAAAACGCGCAGACGAAATAACCCAAATCAAGATCTGAAGAACATGGGTTAAGCTTCATTCAAGCCATCATCTACTCTTCTCAATTTCCTTTCTTTTCTTAGTTTCCTTTCTTTTCCGTTGTGAGTCTCGGTTCTAAGTTAGGTTTTGCGATAAGATTTCGAGCCACGTTTCTTCTGCAAAGCCAGCTTCAAACAAAGACTTTCATTCCGCCAGCACGCCACGTGACTGACCACGTGACCCAGGCATCAGGCACGGAGA
This sequence comes from Scardinius erythrophthalmus, assembly GCF_964197995.2. Lineage (NCBI taxonomy): Eukaryota > Metazoa > Chordata > Actinopteri > Cypriniformes > Leuciscidae > Scardinius > Scardinius erythrophthalmus. Next base: position 17,902,211 of record NC_138222.1, read on the forward strand.
CCAGCCAACGAACGGACCGGGAAAACCCTTTACACGCAACAAAAAGGGAATCCCCAAAAGCAAAGACAAGCAAGTACTGCCTCCAGACTCTTAAACTGAACTGGTGTATTTGATACTGATTTAATAACCTAGGAAACGATAAAAGGGTTAAACTAATGATTGATGGTTCATTCAGGTTGTGTTTTATAAGTGCATAGAAACTTGGGATTACATCATCTCACTCTTAAGCTCACTCTTAAAACTTAATCTTTCCTTACTCTCTTTCTTTCTGCAACGCGTATGAATGTGTGTGTCTGTGTTAGATATTAGTTGTATGTGTTAGAATAATCAATAAAGTCTTGTTTGTATTTTAAAGAGAAATATTACTTGTGTTATTGTGCTTACAAATTTAATGTCTTAAACTTCTGATCTAAGTTACCTTGCTAACTATATAGTGTTTCACTATAGTTCGGATATTTATATCCGTTGCAGAGTTGATAATTGCAGCCAGTTCAAATGAACCGCGAACGAGTCATTTGCTCGGTTGTAATAAGTGACTCTTTTGAATTCCCTAAAAATTAATTAATAATTCCTTTGAGCTAAATTGTAATCACTACAAATTACAAATATCTTACATATTGGTGGAGACAAATGCGGGAAGTTTAATTTAAAATTGTAAGCATATACGAAGTAATTATATTTTCATAGTAGCCTATGCGGAGAGATCCGGACCTCCGAGTCTGTGTGTATGAGGTATGCAGCGCGCGCCGCGCGCTCTGTTTGAATGAATGACCTGCTGCTTGAGCTGTTACTCTAGTCTAGTCTGCCTCCCCATTTTATTCTTTTTATTTGTTATTTTATTCAAACTGCAGTAAAATAACCCAAGATATAAGATCCCACGCAACGATAAGGTAACAATTGAGCGTGTCCCTCGATTCTGAAATACTTTAATTATAGCTTAAGACATCTGCGTGTTCCAGAGTCTTTCAAATAGCTATAACGTTATGTGTGTTTGTATCAGTCAGAGAGCTGAATGAAATTAAAACTGCAGTAATTAAAATAACCATGTAAAGGACGGACGAGCGTGTCCCTCGTCTAACGTGAACATTAGTCCTTATTTATCTGATCGTCACTCAGTGCGTGTTCCACTGGGACGAATATTCTCCTCACAGATTAGTCTTTGTTTCTCAGGTTGTCTGTGCGTGTCCCACGGCAATCCCGTGATAAACCATAAGCTTATCTGTGTCTGTTCAATTAATTCTCGTGTAAACACTGCGTATGTCCGAGTATAGTTGAATAGGAATTATTTAAAGTTGTGTTCAAGTAAAGCTTGACGTTGAAACTCAACCAACAGTTAAAAAACCCTGTTGTTTTTGTGTGCTCAGATAACATTGCACAGAGACGATCCACTGAGATCGTTATTCCATCTATTATACAGCGAAAAGCTGCTGTTGCTTCCTTTAAAGTTAAAACTCACTCTAAAAAAAAAAAAGGAAAAACTGAGTGAAGCCCCACGTCGTAAAACAGCTACGAGTGGCGTCCCATTTGTACAGGTTGAAATGCGCCGACGTTTCACGTAATATTATCAACTGTACGTGCATATTTCTTTGAACATTGTTGAAATGCGCCGACATTTCATGTAACATGCATTACTGTTACAAACTGTAATTCACATGTTTGCCACTAGAGTTTGTTTTGTCGCCATAGTTACAATCGTGACACGGAAGTCTTAACCAACGCTTCCGGAAGAACTCTGAACCCAACAAACTTCTTTGGTGGCTAGGCTAGCTAAGCTAAAGCTAAGCTAAGTAGCTGTTTACCATTGAGGCCTAAACTATGCTAAAGCCTCGAGCATTATTTACGGTTATCATTAATATTAACATCTGTGGTTAATGTGTCTGTTTGAACAACGTTAAAGTGATTTAACCATTTAAACACCTCGACTGTTACACCTGTTGGTCTTTTCTCTTCTTTCCTATTTTACCTGTCTCATACTTTACCCATATTTTTTTTCTGTGAAAAGGAAATTTCGGTTCACAATTATTAATTGCATTTACCTGCATTTTACTTGAAAAGAAAATACTGGTTTATGATTATTAATTGCCAAATTCTAATTTGATTTAAAAAAGGAAATATTAAATCAAGATTGAAGTTTTATTTTTCTAAACAGGTAATTTCTAACGATTTCTAGATTTATTTTTAATAAATCTAATTTCATAATTCTCATAATTTCTAAATTTCTCTTTTAGATTAATCACTTCAGGTGAATAAGTCTTAAACTTTGAAAGTTAAGTAAACTTATTCAACCAACATTTCCCTATTACAAATATTGTTAGACTCATGCTTGCTCATTTATTATTGCGGTATATCCTCCTTTTCAAGTTGTGGCTATAACCTTAACCATTCTATTTTACTTATTTACCTCTGTATTTAATTTCCCTTTTTCTTATTTTGTCCATCACATTATTACTTTCTTTCATCTTTATTATCTTCTCCTTTCTTTTGATTCCTAGCTTGGGAGTGAAACACCTGAGCCTCAATAGGAGACATTGGCATCTCACTACAAGTTTCAAATAAATCAGAGATAAACCTCTCTTACAAAGTTTTATTTTTGAATGTTTAGTTGTTGGCAACTATCAATTCTATACTCGTAGTTCGACAAAGGCTCCAGAGCCATTTGTGGATCCAATCTCCTTCCCTCCTTTCCTTCTTACATCCTTCCTGTTCTGTCCTGCGTTCCCATCCTTCACATTTGTGGGAAACAAACCTGGAAGAACCATCAATCGAGTCTAAAGAAAGAGAAAGATAATTTTTCCAAAGAAAACAATTATTAGGTATTTGATTGGTAATCAAGCCCTCTCTTGTTCTCCATACTCTCTCTGTCTTTGTAAACACAATTTACAATTTAACATCTTATCCAAGATTAATTAACAGAGACAAGTGTTGAGCAACCGTCGCCTTCATAGCATCCCGGCTGTAAGCGGTCCAACTGACCGTGTGTGGTGTCAATCCTGTAAAACTCGGAAAAAGGTATCCGCATTATTATTGTATTATTTTTCCTTGTAAACATAAACAATAATATTGTTTACCTTTCTGGAAATAGATTCTCACCGATAGGAAGCATTTACGAGAAAAATAATATTTCTCCTACTTAAGAATTTTCTTTCTTGTTTTATTGAAATTGGTTTTAACCTCTCTCTCTTTTCCCCTTTTCTCAGTGACACATCACGAGTTTAAACCAGCTTTTCATTGCTAGAAAATATTTATAAAAATATTTCTCCCACTGGAAAAAAAAATCCTTTCAATTGAGATTTGTTTTAACCTTTTTCTCTCTTTTTCCCTCACTCAGTTGAGTGACGAAGTTTCCACATCACTAACCTACCTGTCTACACTGAGACCAACACTTAGACATTACAACACTTCACTATTTGTTGTACAGTCACTGAAACGACACTTAGCTGTTCAACCACATAGGCTTACACCCCACACAGATCTGTGTCAGTCTTTTCACCCCAGCGTGCCAACATGTCGTGGACGACGAACCCCACTGACGTGGATGCCATGCTCAGAGGCATCACAGACTGCCTCACACCAAAGACAATTGAACTGTTATTATTTTTAATAATAATCATAATTCTGAGAAGACTCCTGACACATGATTCAAGCCAGAATCAGAACCACAACCACGTGGAACTAACCAAGATCATCTGTTCCCTAAGCAATGCCTTCACAGCCCAGCTGACACTAAGCGACAAGCACATCACCCACCTTCAGGAGGAGCTGACACGTGCTCAAAGCCGCATGGACAAGCTGGAAGTGAAAGTCCAGGACGACTTCAAGCGTCAGACTGCTGAGTTCCTGAGAGAGCTGATGCACACTCAACGCTGCACAGACCAGCTCAAAGCGAAAGCTCAAGTGCCTGACGAAGTGGAGCAAGAAACAAAGAAACAAGTTGACAAGCTCCAAGAAGCCCTTGCAGTCATGGAACGTGACAAACAAGAATTAAAGACTGTCCAGAAGCACCTGGCAAACCAACTCCAGTCTGCTGAACATCAGCTAGAGAAAGCCAAAGCTGACATTAAAGACAAGAACTCTAAAATTAATGCTCTGAAAGACCACCTGGAAAGGTGCAGTGCTGACATTGATCGTATGACCCAACAGCGAGATGACGCCAACGACGAGCTCTACGCGGTCAGAGATGAACTCCAGCACATTTTCCAACAGAAACCAGAGCCAAGAAGGGAGAGACCTCCCTCAGCATCACCACTGCTGAACAGAACAGAGTCCTCCGTCCAAGAACTGCCATACAACAGAAAAGGTGAATGGCCGCAACCCAGAACATCACCAGCCTTCACCACAGAACTGTTCACTGCCAACAAACAAAGGGAGCTCATCCAGGCAGACTCCAAAGCAGCACAGGGGATGACCTTTAAAGATCTCAACCAGCTGGTTAAGAATATCACTCAGTTCAACCCGAACTCCACGGAGGGCCAAGACATTGAAGCCTACATCCGAGATATCAACTTCCATCTAGAGGTGAGACCACATGTGACTGACAGAGACAGGTTATACCTCCTCCGATCCACATCCGGTCCAGAGGTACGAAGCTTCCTAGACCGACAACCTGCTCATGTAAAGTCAAACTTCCAGCTACTATGTGAGACACTGATAAAAGAATTCACAGGCCCAGAGTCGGAACACGGTGTGTTAATCGCCTTGGAAACCAAACAAGGTCGACACGAGACTCCCCAAGCCTACTACCAGCGTTTTCGACAAGCCTTCTTTGGTGCACATAACTCACCTGAACATGAAGAGGATGTGAATTTCAAAACCCTTTTTCTGAGGAACCTGCATCCCGGATTGAGTCATCATCTTCATGTCATGGCCAGCGCAGACACAATGACAATTCAGCAGCTACGTGACCTGACGCACAAAGCCTACATCAAACAAAAGATGTCCTCAAAGAAAGGTTTGAAAACATCCACAGTGTCAAACTCCTTCAGCCAAGACACAAGCTATGCACTGGAAGACACCCAGTGGCATGACAACACCACAGTCCTTCGCAAGGTGCACAGAGAACGTGACCCCCAGGCCAATGACGGCTACCACACCAACCGCATGGAAAAGCCATGGGACCAGCCACACTTCTCAATGAACCCACAAGACGGAAACAACTGGAATCCTAACTGGATATCCAAAGGCTGTCAACCAACGTATCCAAAAGCATTCAATGTGAGTAATCGACGACGAAACTCACCTCGGCACCACTCAGTCAAACACAACACTGAGTGTGCCCAAGAACAAGACAGTTTACCCTCAGAAGACATGGAGCAACTAATGAGGCAAATGAAAGTGTTCATAGAAAACAAGCTGAACACGAATGACCAACAAGATGAGTCAAATTCACTATGACTAGCGATGGAACGGAAGACCAATGATCATCTGGTACACCTTCATAATGAAGATGACGACCACCTGTTCTACAACAACACAGAACAGAGGGGTCTCTCACAGCCAACCACTGACAAACACCCAGAGGTACCAGAAAACACCACACTGGCTTCCCATCACTCACAAAGAAACCATCACACAAGCTCCAAACTCAAGAACCACGTGTGTGCTACAGTAACCACAGTAAGCACAGAAGGTCAGAAAGTCTGTCACAACCAGAAGGCATCACAAGAGGAGTGCAACAACGGAGACAAAGTTTTGCACCACAGCTTCACGCATCCATGCCAAACTGCCTCCCAGTGTCTGCCAGAGAACTTCCTGCCTTACTGGACTGACCCCCAGCAGATCATAGAAGATCCCTTTCCTAAGGCAAAGATGCAACAAGCCAATCTTCATCTAAGCTCATCAAAGCTAAGCCAAGAAGCACGTGGGCAAGCCTTCAAGAAAAGGGGGGAGCCAAACAGACTGAGACAGATCTGACCATACATACATACATACATACATGCATTACCCTATGCCACTAACATGCTCACTAACACGTAGAGGTTAACCACATCTACCATGAAAACATTCAACAAACATGTTTTCCCCACAGGTAGAAAACTAACTTCAGAAACTAGCTTAACGACTTAGCTACACTTACCATAGGAAACATACTAGCTATCCATCCAACAAGTAGAACACCTCTCATTACCCTGTGATACCTGACACCTTAGCTGCACAACAGTAGTTATAAGCCATACTAGGAACACTCAATTGTTTTGTTTTACCTCTTCCTTAACTTTCCTTCTTGTATTAGGTAAAATGCATGTCTACCCCCCTAAGGGTCAAGGTCATGGTAGTAGGATTGACGCACCACGCCTGACACTTGTAAGCCGCCTTAAAACGAATGTGAGCCAGAGAGCTCCATGCATGATGGTTCACATAATTGTTACCACAAATTATGTCACCAGAAAATAAAAGGTAAAACGTCTTAACGTAAAACAACTTAGAAGAGAAGATAACAAACAAACGTAGTCACAGAATTTGATCAAAGAATCACCGTACCGAAACAAATTAGAATAACAATCCCAAAATTTAAACTCTACTCAATATAATAGACCATATTGAGAGAATGAACTTGAACTTTTAATACTTAAGTAATCTAATGCCCTGCACCAGTACAGTGACCAGTCATGGAGGTGTTGTCTTGTTGTTTGCTTTGTATGTGTCTGTTTCTTCTACCCGTGTTTCTCCAGCGTTCACCGATGTCTTCATCTTAACACATCGCCGTACGAAGAGGGGATATGTAGGATTGAGTGCGAAACAAACACAAATGAATCTTCCAGGTGAATTGTTCAAACATAATTTCTCACAGAACTGAACATTCCAGACACCAAATCACCAACCCCAGAGCCATAAAAGAAGGCTCCAGCCAGCCAGTCTCCGTTGACCAACGAAAACCCCCAGCTAAGAACTTTATGGCCATGCAAGCTTCAAAGAAGATGAGCCCAACTAAAGAAAGAACTGGTCAATGTAAGATAGCTTGGAAAAGAATGATTGGCTCAGAGATAGCACAATTCAGCCCGATCAAGATAACAGCAGAAGCTGCTCGAGCCCACAACATTCCAGACTCCCCCCTCCGTAAGGACCTCTGATAGACCTCAGGGTGTAAAATCGTTTCAAACCACAGAGCTGAGATTTTACCTATAACATAAATAAAATCATTCAAGAACAATTTTCAATGGACTTATAGATCAAGCATCATGCAACGACATGATTCTATATTGTTCCTTCAATAGATGGGTGTATCTGATATGCTTAGATGCCATACAATTCATGTAATTGTTATAATTGTTAGATTTTTGAATGAAAATGTGTTGTGTTTCATATCGATACGATCGTATGTTCTTAATTCAAAGGATGGCTTGATTGAAATCTGTGGAAAATGTTTCGGATTCTTATAATAGTAATAATGTCTTAGCTGTGGCCTCTGTACTCTTTGCTAGAGCTTAGAGAGCAAGGAGAGCACAGATAAGCTTGATTTATGATAAGAAGTGAAGAGAACGCCACCTCCTAAACAAAGACAGTGTCTAATTGGTTAGAACTGATCCAGGAGGCTGGGCGGACATTTGAGTTTAAAATCTTAACACCAGAACAAAGTTTAGAGTTTCAGTGCAGAACCAAAAATGCAGCGGGAGATGAAGATCTAAGACAGACAAGTAACCATGTAAATCGCGCAGACGAAATAACCCAAATCAAGATCTGAAGAACATGGGTTAAGCTTCATTCAAGCCATCATCTACTCTTCTCAATTTCCTTTCTTTTCTTAGTTTCCTTTCTTTTCCGTTGTAAGTCTCGGTTCTAAGTTAGGTTTTGCGATAAGATTTCGAGCCACGTTTCTTCTGCAAAGCCAGCTTCAAACAAAGACTTTCATTCCGCCAGCACGCCACGTGACTGACCACGTGACCCAGGCATCAGGCACGGAGACCAGCCAACGAACGGACCGGGAAAACCCTTTACACGCAACAAAAAGGGAATCCCCAAAAGCAAAGACAAGCAAGTACTGCCTCCAGACTCTTAAACTGAACTGGTGTATTTGATACTGATTTAATAACCTAGGAAACGATAAAAGGGTTAAACTAATGATTGATGGTTCATTCAGGTTGTGTTTTATAAGTGCATAAAAAACTTGGGATTACATCATCTCACTCTTAAGCTCACTCTTAAAACTTAATCTTTCCTTACTCTCTTTCTTTCTGCAACGCGTATGAATGTGTGTGTCTGTGTTAGATATTAGTTGTATGTGTTAGAATAATCAATAAAGTCTTGTTTGTATTTTAAAGAGAAATATTACTTGTGTTATTGTGCTTACAAATTTAATGTCTTAAACTTCTGATCTAAGTTACCTTGCTAACTATATAGTGTTTCACTATAGTTCGGATATTTATATCCGTTGCAGAGTTGATAATTGCAGCCAGTTCAAATGAACCGCGAACGAGTCATTTGCTCGGTTGTAATAAGTGACTCTTTTGAATTCCCTAAAAATTAATTAATAATTCCTTTGAGCTAAATTGTAATCACTACAAATTACAAATATCTTACAGAAGTGAACATTAAACTTGAGATTACAATACATATAACAGTGACACAAACCCAAATGATACAACATACTTCTAAACACACGTATAACTCAGTATTATCCCCTAAAATGGTTATATAATTACTCAAATATATTTAATACACGGAGCACTCACTCACCGCGGCCATTCTTACTCTCGACTGGCGCGAGTCTAAATGACTCTACCGGAACCAGTTCATAATTCTACCAGATCTGGGCGGAGAGTGCAATTAAAGGGGCCATACATGAAAATAACTGTAGCAAGTGGAAACACATATTCGACCTGTTACACTCCCCCCTGCTGAATTCCACTTGCTTCTGCACTCCACTTGCTTCTGCACAGAATAGCACCAAAATAATGACCAAAATTACATCAGGTACAGAACCTCAAGAACCATATACATTAATAATAGAGAAGAGAAAAAAAACATAGAAAGTGTTCAAAATTTCATGAAATTGTCAGTTCAATTCAGTGTAAACACTATTCCCTACAGGAATTCAAGTGGAAAGAGGGGTGGCCAATCCCCTAGACACTCTTAGATAAACATGCCCGTTACATGTTAGCTAAACAATGACAATTCCTACATTTGGACACACAAGTTGCTCAGCAGTGAGACATCACTCCAGTCTCAAATTAATAGATCACAATCTCTTAAAATAACCAAAATACATCAATATAAACATCACAGTAACATTTGCATTAACCCTCTGAGGTCGACAAACGCGCCGGCGCGTTTTGCTGGATTTTCTCCACATTGTAGCACTTTAAACTTAAATTTCTCCGTCATTTATGGTCATACAGAAAAAATAAATATAAAAAAAGAATCTGTGGTATTTCTACTTTTGTATGTGTCCACTTCCAATCAAATCAAAACATTGTGCTTTTGTAAAATAAAGAAAATAAACAGTGTGTGCGTTCTGCCTCTCCGTCGCGGTGAACTTTTTTTTCTTGAGCACGTCTATAAACTGAAACAAAACTCAGCGAATACTTGTTACACATTTATGAGCCATACACCTTTATAAACATTTAAGTGTGTACTTTTAAATGATCGGATTCAAAACGAAAACAAATATTCTCTGTTTAAGTAATTTGTATAAAACCAACAAGATTTCCAGCTTCTCAAACGCTTCCTAATTATTTTTAATTCGGCCACGCTCACTCGCGCAAAATATATTCACATGCAAATCTCCACATGGAACGCGATCACCCTCATTACCTCAACAACAAAACACTTCACTTCACTTTTCGTCGAGTTTGAAAGACGTGCCTGAGCTTACATTGGATTTACATCAGAAGAAGAAGAACGATATTTGAAGACAAGAAAGATAAGGTAAGAAATTCTTACATATTAGTTTGCTATTGTTGCATAAATTTCACATTGCAGTTGAACTGTTGCTAGATATATGGTGAATATTATAATATTTAGACCCGTGTTTACTGTTACTGTGTTTGTGGATATCTGCTCAAACGTAGATAGGCTATGTATATGGTAGGCCTAACCATAATGTTTTATATTTGATCGCAATCGCGTTTTAATGTATCATATTTTTGATCGCGATCGCGTTTTAATGTATCATATTTTTGATCGCGATCGCGTTTGAATGTATCATATTTTGGAAAAGCAAAACGCTCCAAACGGCTTCATGTTTTTACTATTATCTCATTTCATATCATCATAACGAATGGAAACATTAGAAAGTAACATGATAATCAATATATTTTTCTCTAGCTTAGTTGTTACTGAAATCTTTTTGAAAATATATATAGGCTGCTATATTGTTATTATTTTATGCAGCACTGCGCATAGCCTATACCTACAAGGCACAACAAACCTGGTGTTCATTATATATTGTTGGAAACATTTGTGTGAGTGTGTGTGTGTATTCTGTGAATTTTAAAAAGCAATTTTAACAAGAAAAATCTAAAATGTATTCCCAAAATCGTGCAGGCCTTTCTCTTGATATCAGTATGTTCACTTTTTTTTTTTTCAGGGCCCAGATGCCACTGAGTCCTGCTGACTTCAACATTCACAGTACATGTCTCTGTACATGAACATGGTAAAGTGAAAATCAAACACCTTAGAAAATGAAAGGTATGTACAATGTTTTTAGGAATGGCACAAAGGTCTCTTTCTTCAATAAGTGCTTTTTTGTTGTGTATCTTTAGATTATGTTGTGTTGTAAATAAATCCAAACAATTTTAAAAGCCATTCTTTTTTAAATCTCCTCATTCTTTGTGCAAGGTTGGTCAGAATGATGGGCCCTGATAAGCTCCTAATAGGGCCATTAGGGAGGTTCTTTGTCTTTCTCAGGTGTGGAAAGCTTTCATATTAATGAGGTGATCCGCCCCTTCGCATATTGCTTTCTAACACAAAACACGTCGTAAAATTTTTAAATCAATATATTGTCTTCTCTGAATGAGCAGTCAGGGTGATTCTCACATAGTTTTAGAGCAAATATTCTAGGCTACGTGATACAATTTTCAAAAGTCTTGTGAAGAAATAATCAGTATGGGTTTCATGACCTTATTTCAGTGAGAATTTATTTTTGTATTTTCACAAACCACGCATAAATGTCATTATCTCAAAACTACAAACTTTTACATACATGCTGCTGATATATTATTGTAGCAGAGTTTGTGCTGAATACAGTGTAATTAGACTTTAGCCATGAAAATGTCACAAGTAACAGAAATAACCACAAATGTCAGAGCATGTCAGAACACCTCCAGGGCCCAGAAAACAGCTCAGACCTCAGAGGGTTAACTAATACCGCAAAATGTATACCAGAAAGCAAAGAAAAGAAAAAGATGAGTTAACATACAAAACTCAAGCAACATACTCATGTTTACCCCAGAACTTTTTGCTGGTTCATTATCTCAATGAATCTCGTCACTGGTTTAAACAATCTACCAGCCCTGGATCTCACACGACTTAGTGAACTTCCAGCAGGGAAGTTATGAACACTGATATTTGACACTGAATTGTTTTCCTCAAAACAACCACCAATAGGCGTTGAAACACTCAAAGAAACAGAAACAGATTTATCAACTTGCTCTGCAGAGGATTTATGTACATTCCTGTCCATACTCTCAACATCCTCATTACCCTCTGGTCCCAGCTGGGTAGTGTTAGAGCTGTCAATCACATTATGGTCTAATTCATTAGCCTGAGTGGCATCCACAGCCTGTGTTGGTTCAAAAACATCTGTAGCTTCCTCCACATTATCCAAGTCTGCATCATCAGAAGGTAGCTGTGATACCCACTCTCGTGTTCTGTAATTGGTAGCATCCTCAGACACATCAGCAACCACAGAATCGACACTCTCTGAGCCACTCAGGTGGCTTTCGGATGGCTCACCTTCCAAGTCATCATCAGGAAGTGGAAGAAAGTTAACTGGCATCAGAAGGTTACGATGTACAGTCTTCACAACACCAGTACCACTGTGCTGAATCCTGTAGGTATGACTGTCTGCATTAAGACCAACAACAGTGTACACAGTATTCTCCCAAAGGTCAGCAAGCTTCCGCTTTCCACATGCTCCCTTGTTGGCAAGCAAAACTCTATCACCAACATCAATTGGTCCCCCCTTGACTCTCCTATTGTACAAGTCAGCATGTCTCTTAAGCTGTTTCTTGGCAGATGCCTGTGCAACACACATTGCCTCCTTCATATCTCTCCGTAGAGCCTGGACGTAATTGTCATAGTTTACAACATCAGGATCGTCTAGAACAGTTCCAAACACCAGGTCAATGGGCAGGCGTGGAATCCTCCCGAACATCAAAAGGAAAGGAGCATACCCCGTGGTTTCGTGGATGGTGCAATTATACGCAAAAGTCAAAGATTTTAGTACTTGCGGCCATTTGTGCTTGGTCTTCGCAGGCAGAGCACGTATCATATTGCCCAGCGTCCTGTTCATCCTCTCGCAAGCTCCATTCCCCATTGGGTGATATGGAGTTGTCCTCGATTTTTGGACTCCAACGATATTCAACAACTCAGCGATCAGAGCACTCTCAAAGTTGGCTCCTCTATCAGAGTGGACACGGCCTGGGAAGCCATAAACACAGAAGTAGTTATGCCACAGTTGATGCGCCACTGCTTTTGCAGACTGATTTGGACACAAGAAGGCATTAGCCATCTTTGTGAAGTGATCTGTAACAACAAGAACATCCAGGGACCGGTTGGCAGAGTCCTCCGCTGACCAAAAGTCTATGCAGACGAGTTCAAGGGGCTCTGTTGTAATGATGTTCTCCAATGGTGCACGACCCTCCGGTTCTGGTGTCTTGCTGATCACACATCGACGACAGCACTTCACATACTCCTTCACATCCTTCTCTAGGCCAAGCCAAAAGAACCTTTGCCGAGCAAGATACAGAGTCCGCTGCTGACCTTGGTGTCCTGCTTGATCGTGAATGCCTTTCAACACCATGGTTTTCACTGCTTCAGGCACGACATACAGGTAAGTTGTTTTTTTGGTGAAACTATTCTTTGAAACCCTATGCAACACACCATTCTTCATCAGCAGGTTTCCCCAGTGTTTCATAAACCTCAAGACAGCCTTCGGCTCGTTCATTCGTTCCCTCCTATTTGGCCTCCGTCCTCTCTCAACAAAGCAAATCACCCTTTTTACAACATTATCATCCTGTTGTATCTTCATTAGATAATCATGGGACAGCACATCAATGTCCGGCGATTCTGATGGCATTATCGCTTGTGGAAGGTGAGGCAGCAACAAGGCATGTGACTTGGAGTTATCATTATGCCTGCATGAGTGCAGAACAGCTTCCACTTCCTGCTTTGACATTGTTCCAGGTAAGGAAACTTTAGCTGTATGACAGGCAATGGCCACTCCTTCAGTATTGGAGGAACTGTCAAGGGGGTGAGTAGACCAACGGAAGACATCTTGGACACAGCCTGTGCGCACAGCTGCAGCTTCTGCCAGCAATTTATCATAAGGGACTCTTGTCAGACGATGGAGTACACTAGGGTGCACAAAGGGCTCTCGACTCAGGGCGTCAGCAACTACGTTTTTTGGACCAGGAATGTACTTAACCTGTTAACCGTTGCCAGAGCGCGGGCGCACTGAAGCGTTTTTTTTTTATAAATAGTTCAAAGTTACTCTCAGATTTAATGTTATACCTTGACAAACTATACATCATTACAAAGATATAAGACTCAAGTTTCAGAATTTGACCACTATTGTATTCTGAGAAACTTATAGCGACAGTTATTTCTTAATTTGTGTCAGGAGTTATGAAATGAAAAAATGAGTCGATACCTTTGATATGAATTATGCGCGTCAGCCGCTTTCATTCATAAAAAAAACTCCCGTGCCGTCGTCATGACAGCGATACACAAAACAACGTCCTTCCGGGCTTTTAGCTAAAAAAATGTGCAGATTTGGAGAAATATTGATATACTCTCATAGGTTTACATCAGATTTCTATAGACAGGAATAATATTTATTGAATTTATACCCAAATGCGTCGATGTAATCATTATGAGCGTTTGCATACTCTGTTAATGTGTTTTCAATTCATACCAATAGCCTGAGGGCGCCCTCGCCGCCCTGTGCACAGTATTAGAACATGAAGAAGTGCCATAATCATGTGACAATCCAGGAAGCCTCGAACACACACACAGCTAACAAGAGATCGCGCTGTAACTATGGCTGTAACATGGAGATACAGTCGTTTTGAAGACAATAAACATGTTTGCTATGATATTTGAGTTACCTGTGTTTTTCAATCCATGCCAGGTATTTCCATAATAATAGATTATATTTATAATGTAATGCTAATCTATATAGACTATCATTGTGCAGAACAGTATACAATAGTATATTTTCTGTCTGATTTTTTTATCTGAAGCCAAATTAGATCACAGAAAATTATTTAAAATACTCGATTTGCTTTATAAAGTAAGTTTGGAGCACAAACATGGTTTTAATCTCATAAATTGTTGTGTATTGATAGTGTGCTAAGCTAACATTCTAGCTAGCCCTAGGTGCACCTGCCACCTAGAAGTTATATTTTTATTATTTTTTGAATGCTTACTGAAATGTTTCTTTATTCAAGAAATGCATTTAAAACAGTTTAAAATGTAAGGGTGAACTTTGAGAAAAGAAATTAGTGACTGAAACCATATGAATAGCATGTGAATAGCCAGTCGTTAGTAACTATAATGCAGACAAAAGAAATGCATATTTAGAGCCATAGCAGGGCTGCCAACTCTCACGCATTGAGCGTGAGACTCACGCAATTGACACTTTTCACACGCTCTCACGCCACACATCCATTTTCTCACGCACAGAAAAATTGCGGAGCAAAGAGGTAACCTACTTTTAATATTAAACTAATTCTCAGCTCTTAGATTTCATCAATTTTATTACGAAATTCAGACAAAAATACGTTTGGCGCTTGTAAATGTGACGTGACAGATCGCTGAGCGCCTCAGTTCAAGTGCACGTGAACCGATCATCTGTTACTTTTTTAAAGATGCAGTACAACTTACCGAAAGTATACATAATATCGACCAATTAGTGTTTTTCAACCACGGAAAGAGGTCAATATAACAGCAGGAGAACAATTATGTCACATAACGTTACATTTAACTCAGGAAAGCCATTTAATGACCATAGCATGTTAACTGAATAGAAAAAATAGTTAGAGAGGAGATTTTGCTGAGCACTATATTACATATTTATTATATTTTTACTTATGTCATTAAATAATTGTTATTATAACAAAAACTGCATTATATTTAATTTAATTTGTTATTTTTAACCTTTAATAATACCAGCAGATTGGGCCCTCTATGTTTACAGCATTAGGTGAGATTATTTTTTTAAATAAAATTTAAAATAAACATGTATCCAAATTAGTCAATACTGAATCAAAATCGGAATCAGATCACAAGAATGGAATTGAAATCTTGAAATTTTTGTCAAGCAATAATAAAAACTGTATCCTACCAGTCATTGTACAAATGACTTCATAAAATTCTATTTAGTTACCAAATGTTTTGACAATCACAATTACATACCCCCCCCCCCCCCCCCCCCAAAAAAAAATCTCACTCCAAGCTAAACTCAAAAGTTGGCAGCCCTGCCATAGCCAGGCTGGAGAAGTGTGAGTGTGTGCAGGGGGAGACTGAGACTGAATGGGGCTCGTTTGCACCACAAAACAATAAAGACAATATACTGCATAGTTGGTAAGAAGATGACAATAAATATCAGTAGCATTTTAGCATCAAATCAAAATAAAGTCACATGACATGGTCTTGAAAAACATTTCACTAAATACAGAGTTTTGGACTTATTATCTTAAGATTTTAAACATAAAATGTTTAGACATGTGGCTTTAGCTGTAGTGCATTTCTAGATTGCTCCAGGGCCAACTTCAATTTTATTTTCATGAGGATGTTTCATAAAAAATAATTTCTAATAACTTTACAAAACTTTGAAGCTATTTATAAAAAAAATTGTCATTATGACAATAATTAATTCTACATTACAATAAACTGCCAGGTGTCAGCTTTCAAATGAGATCATACTTGTGCTTTTAGTACAAAGGGTTCATGAACTGTATCTGTTTCAGTTTGGGTATGTCATTTCTTGGGATTTTTCAAAAGTGGGGTTGCAGCTTAACAGGTTAATATCAAACTGGTATGGTGCTAGTTTAGCAACCCATCTGTGTTCACAAGCATCCAATTTTGCTTTGGACAGAATATACGTTAAAGGGTTGTTGTCTGTCCAGACAGTAAATTTCTGACCCCTGAGCCAGTGATGGAATTTGTAACAAATCGCCCATTTCATGGCATAAAATTCTAACCTATGTGCAGGATATCTCGACTGAGCATAGGTAAGCGACTTGCTCGCAAAAGCAATCGGCCTGGCTGTCGTCCCATTGCTAGGAACCTGTGACAATACGGCACCAAGCCCATTACTAGAAGCATCTACTGAGAGTAGGAAGGTTTCATTGAAATTTGGATGAGCCAATAAGACTTGGGCTGCGTTCGAAACCGCATACTTCCCTACTATTTAGTATGGGAAAAAGAGTAGGCGAGCGAAAAAGTATTTACGAATCCAAAAGAGTAAGCGAGAATTACCTGGGTGACGTACTAATTATCGCGAGATTCGGACTTAAGTGCGTTCGAATATGCCTACTTTCCTACTATATAGTAGGCGAAAACAGTACGTGAAGGAAGCAGTACGTTAGAAACATCAGTATTCATAAAAGAGTAGGCGAGAAGTTCCCGGATGGCTTACTCGCTTCCGCCCAGATTTTTGAGTGTTCAACGATGGATACTCTTCTATCCCAGGAGGCCACGCGAGAGGATACGTCATAAAAAAGAAGAAGAAGGATAGGTCAGACTCGAACGTGACGGAAAGGATGACGGACGAGACTCAAATGTGAGTATTACAAATCAAATGATCGCATGTGTTGAACTACTGTACAGTAAACTGTTGAATTGTTGAAGATGTAAAGACGCTATATATTTGTGATTTTGCTGTAAATCACATTTTATTATGTATAGCTAACAGAGAAGCTCCAGTAAGGACACATAC
Organism: Scardinius erythrophthalmus; assembly: GCF_964197995.2. NCBI lineage: Eukaryota > Metazoa > Chordata > Actinopteri > Cypriniformes > Leuciscidae > Scardinius > Scardinius erythrophthalmus. Next base: position 17,919,309 of record NC_138222.1, read on the forward strand.
GTCTCCAAAGTGGATTTGCATACATTTTAAACCGTATACATCTTAAATACAATTACTAAATGTCTATTTAATATCTGGCAAGAAACTCTTCTATAAGAATTGCAGATTAAATATGAAATAGGCATCTGAGTGATGTATGTGTGCTATTATGTAGAACAAATCTATAAAGTAACTAAACATAAGTTATCTATTTTATTTGTCCATTAGTACTGTTGATAAATTAAGGAACATTTATGTAGGATAAAAAGTTAAAACAACCTCAACATGTAAATGTAGTGTTGAGTTCATAAATCACAGAGGTAACGTGAGTCTGGTCTGGATGTTACAGGGTCAGATGAACAGATGTGTGTTTATCCGGTGGAGAGTGGCTCATGAAGCTGAATGCTGCCATCAAAGGCTTTGTGACATTACAGAAATGAATAACAACAACTATTTAAATATTAAGTTGTAGTTTATTTTAATTATTGTAATTTCAAACAGAGCTATTACAGCACTTTTCTGATTCTTGATTTCTATGCATTTGCTGCACAGCTTTTGTGGAGCAGGACCTGCAAGGGAAGATGATGGTGGCATTTGTGAAAAAAGCGTTTTTGTCTTCTAAATAATACTGAAATCAAATGACATTGTGCGGTTAAAATGACTGCTTTTGTGTTATGCTTGTGTATTTTGTAGGATCTGAAATGTCAGCAGGCTGGTGTGAGCACTGAGGATGAGGAACCCAGAGCTGAATCCTGGTGATGGTGCCATGGACGAGTCCCTCCATCACTCCACCTGCCGTTATGAGACCCACCATCACTCCACCTGCCCTCATGAGAACCTCCATCACTCTACCTGCCCTCATGAGACCCACCATCACTCCACCTGCCCTTATTGCCTCAGATTGTGAAGCACAACACATCACGCAGCAACCTCAGGCATGAAGGAATGGCTCACCTCTGGCGGTCAGCTGATTCATCAGAATAAATCTGCAGAATGGGAACCGCTGTGTTGAGATGGCAGAAGGATGTGGGGTTCAGCACCTGTAGTCTACATACATGACTGTAGTTTGAATAAAGCTTTGTTTCATGTGTTGACTTGTATATGCATTTGTTTATTGTGTGATGGTGACTTTGATTCATTCTTTTACAAATTTATTAATATTTCTCATTGTTGTCAGTAAATAAAATACAATTAATTAATGCTTTATTTATTGTTTGAATGAAAATGTAGATATGTTCACTATATACACATCTAGAGTGTATTCATGCATAGCTATTTAATTTCATATGACATACATGAAATTTTGTTTGTTTTATTGAATTATATAATTTACAGTAAAAAGTAATATAATTAATTGATCAGCACTTATCGTTGTTATTATTGTATGTTTTGGGCTGGGATAGCAATGCAATTCATTCTGGGGTAATATTAATTTTTAATAATGATACTTAAATATTTCGAGTATAAAATCAACAGTTTTCTCCAAAGGTGAATCTCCCTTTGTGCAGACATTACAAACGCTGAGGAAAACCGTTCTAGGTAGGGCTGTCGAGTAAATGTGAGGTAAATGTATGTATGTATGTATTTTTATATATATATATCATGGGTTTGCAAACATATTATGAGATTTTATACACAGGAAAAAACCTATAAGGTTGAATATCAATATATATATTCTTAAATAATTAATTATATAATACATTTAAAAAAAAATGCATTTTCTGTTATTTATAGGCCTGAGGGATGAAACGAGAGTTAAATTTAACAAGAAAAAGAGGAAAGCAAAGCAGTAAGCCACTTTTGCTTATGGATGAAAATGTTTGGATATAAAATAAAGAAATTAACAACATATTCAAGAGATGACAATTTTGGGATTTCGTAATAAAAATAAATATCGTTAAGGATAAAACGGTGGGTCACATTAGTAGGGTTAAATATAAGAACTTAAATCAACCCTAAATGTACTCACACAATAAATGGGCAGCAGTTTCTTCAAAAAGACCACAAAATGAGCAAGTTTAATCAATATCATGATATTTACAGACAGATGAATTAAACGTGTCGTTCAAATCTTTTAAGTTGTTGCGCTTGTGATAACGCGTCGTAGGTCACATGATAACGTCAACATGGCAGATGTCCGGCTCGCATTCATACTCAACGAGATCTGGCTATAAAGTACCTACTCTTTTAGCGCTCGTTAAGTAAGTACTCATTGAAATTAAGTACCTACTCATTGAGTATGCGGTTTCGAACGCAGCCTTGATCAAGCAAAGCCTGCCTTAATTTGTGAAACGCTCGACTGCATTCCTCAGTCCAATCCGAAGCAGACAACTCTCTTTGACACATTCGACGCTTCCATTTTCCACGATGAACCTTTCTTCCAGCTGTAAGACTGAACAATGGTTTAGCAATGGCTGAACAGTCTTCAATAAACTGCTGGTAAAACACTACCATACCCAGAAAAGACCGTATTTTCTGCTGGCAGGGGACATTGGTTCCCTCAACCATGAGATCATCCTCAGTGACAGAAGCAATGGCTGTGACTTTTTCTGGATCGGTAGCAATACCATCCGCACTGATGATGTGACCCAAAAATTTGACCGAACTCCGCAAGAGGTGACATTTCTTCGGAGCAAGCTTGAGATTGTGAGTCTTGAGACGCTTAAACACCATTTCCAAGCGCTCCAGCGCCAGCTCTTCGGTGGGTGCAAATACTAGGACGTCATCCAGATAACACAATAGACTGTTGAAATTCTGATCCCCGAATATAGTCAACATCATCCGCATGAAAGTGGCCGGACTATTACACAGTCCCTGCGGTAAACGATTATATTCGTATAACCCAAAAGGTGATGTAAATGCTGTGTATTTCCGGTCATCTTCATGAACTTCTACATTATAGTAGCCAGATGTGAGGTCCATGGTTGAAAAATAGGCATTTCCTCCCAAAGCGGCAAGAGCATCTGCTTGATGGGGAAGGGGATGCGCGTCTTTGATTGTGCGAGCATTAATCCAACGAAAGTCTGTGCATATTCTCAAATCTCCTGACTTTTTCCAGACTAGAACAAGAGGTGATGCAAATTTGCTACTAGATTTTCGTATGATCTCACGTTCTTCCATCTCATTCAAAGCTTGCCGAAGTTTGTCATATTGATTTGGAGCAAGGCGTCGATACGGCAACCGAAAGGGCTTGTCGTCACTCAGGCGGATACGATGAACAAAGCCTGTTGCTTTTCCACAGTCCAACTTGTGTCTGGAAAAGATAGAATGATACTGAGAGACAAGCTGCACCAGTTTTGTTTTGCAGGCTGCAGACACTTCACACGACTCCACATCCAAGTCAGTTAAACCCAAGTCGTGTAAGACTGCCGTGTCATCAGCAGAACAGGAGTTGTTAGGTCCCAATTTGACTGGTAAACTTAGAGCATCGGTTACACTCATCTCATCCTGTCTGTCAGTTAAAACATCAGCTGTTCTCTGAACTTTTTGCTCTAAATCAAATGAGGAACCATCAGAAAACTCAGAACAGTCAAAATCCTGCAAAGCCATGCAAGGAAAAGCATCAGCAAGTGTAGAATTCCTTTACAAAGTCACTGCTCTCTCTGAAGGGTTTATCACTTTAAGCGGAACCCATCCATCTTCACGCATCAACGCTACGGTTTTCCCGACCAGCACTGTCCTTGGCCTTGATTTAACTTTACTGGGCTCCAAAATGACAGCACTGCCAGCTGAGATGTCATGAGTGCTTTGTAGTTTGGCCCAAACTAGGTTTTCAGTCATGGGTTCAAGTGATACTGCCTTTTTGATCTTTACCGTTCCCACTAGGTCAGGGACAGGACCATTTCTCCACTTCTCCACATTGGCTAGTAAATCAAGTAACTTGCTTTGCTCATTGATATCACACTCATGTTCAGACGCACTTATTAATAACTCTGAAGAACCTCTCAGCTGAAGAATCAAATGTTTCAAGAGATTACTGCCTAGGATAAGATCATCACCCTGGCCTTTGACTACCAAAGTTGGAACAGTGACATGACAGCCGTAAACATGCATATCCAGCTTGCACACTCCTAAAGGGTTAGTTCTGGTGCCTCCACATCCAACCAAAACAACATCTGTCGGGGCAAGTGAAAGGTTCGACAACACACCAGTACTCAGCAATTGAGGTAAGATCTTGGAGCTCATGGTGCAAGCCATTGATCCAGTGTCAAGCATTGCTTTTGCCTCTACCTTTCCACCAATAATCACTGAAGTGTAGAAGAGATCATCATATGGCTGAAGTTTCTGAGTATTTTGAAAGACAACTGTACATTGAGAACTATACTCTTCGCAAACACTTTTATATACAGATTCCTGATCGTAATCCAACAATGATCGGGGGTCATCATTAGGCCTTGCACTCACCCCCTCCACATGCAGGCCTAGTCGTTTCCCGTATGTGGAACAGCATCTGTCTCAGGCATCACACTAGCAGTGAAGGCTTTAGCTTTAGGACACTCTGCATGTGCATGACCTGATTTGTAACAAAGAAAACACAGATGATTTGCTCTGCAGTGAAAATGGGTGGTGTGGCCAACATCTCCGCACACCTCACATGGTAGAGTAGGCCTCACTCTGTTTCTCTGTGACTTAAACGCATGCCGCTCTGTGCCAGCCTGACGACTTGATTGCCCATGCTCCCAGACACGTTCCAACATTGCTAAAATTCGCTCCATTGGTTCAACAGGTTCTGTAGGCTGAGTTTGACATAAAACAGCCTCAGGTTTAACAGCTTTGCTAACCTTTGTTTCAGGAGGCTGGACAGCAACTTCCTGTTTCAAAAGAGAAATGGCCGGGGGCGCTCTAAAAACAGAGCCACATCTTCTCTCTCTTCCATACTCCTCCAAACGTGCATGAACATCAGCCGCCGTCCATTGTTCCAAAGGTCTGCATTTGAATATAAGGGAAAGCTCAGGGTCAGGACAATGTCTGATAAACATTACTGTGAGCTCATTGGATAGATTGTCAATCTTCTTGTCCTGTCTCTTTAAACAGTCCTCAGCCATATCCATGGCCCTATTCAGCCTCAGCCAATAATCAAAGGGATCCTCACCAGCGTGTGGAAGTGTGCCATAAAAATCAGCTAATGGCATGCTAGAAAAAGATGTGTCACTGAAATGTTGTTTCAACAAATCAAAAATAGGACTCGGGCCTTTGCACAAATCAATGTAAGGGTTACTATGCAAGCCCACCCTCACAACTTCACGAGCCCGCCCCAAAAGCCTACTTAGGACTTCATCAGCTTGTTCTTCGATAGGCGTCCCTATCTTGCGCAAATATGACAGCACTATGGCTTCCCACTCATGTACAGTGTACGGCTCAGCCCGATCACCCCTAAAACAAACAGGTTCCTTGATTTCAGATTTTAGAACTCTGCTCAAAACAGATGAGTCTGCACTACTTGAACTGCAGACTTTAGACTCTAAACAGGAAGCAATGCTCTCCCCAATAGAGCGTCCCATTCGTTCTACCATCCCCACTATTAATTCCATCGACTCATCCCCTCTCAAGCTGGGTTGTTTCAGTCCACCTTCACTGAACTGGGGGGGGGGTGGAGGACTTGAATTGACATTTACATCTTGCACAGCCTCTAAGGCAGACATTGGAGTAGATGTAACAGGAGTATAATCATGTCTGCCTCTCCCAACTGACGGCATAGGAGTAAACATGAATAGACCTCTACCCCTTCCAAAACTGTTGTCTGAATCCATATCCTATATTGACAGTAGCACTGATGAACAACAACAAAAAAACAACTATATATTACTCAAACAAAAGGAAGAAAAAAAATAATTCTACCCTTTTTTTAACATATATATGTAATTGTGTTGTTTCAAAATTTCAGAAAAGCACTTTCATAAAAAGAGAGAAAAAAAAAAAAAATTCAGAGTCCGAAGTTCAGTCAAAATTAATGTGCTAATTTTCAGAGTTCAAAGTTCAGTCAAAATTAATTTGCTACTTTTCAGAGCTCAAAGTTCAGTCAAAATGAATTTGCTGATGTTCAGAGTTCAAAGTTCAGTCACAATGAATTTGCTGATTTTCAGTCTCCCCAATAGTACTTTTCAATAAACCAGTCAAAAAACAAAACAAAAAAATATATACATAAAATTGTTTTTTATATATATCCTTCAAAGGTTAATCTTCAACGGCTATTATTGTCAAATAAGCAAATGTTGCCTTCAAATGGATACCACAATACCAGAACTTTGTTCCTCTCTGCAGTGAAACGTGTTCCTTCACTCCACCTTGTGGACAAAAACGGTATTGCAGCAAACAGCTCCGGCGCGAAAACTCTCGTCACCCACGGCACGAACTCCTCCGGAAATCTCCGATCAGACGATTCACCACGCTGCTTCCAGAGTCACGGTCACGGCACCATTGTAACAGTGTTGTCTCTGCGTTGTGTTGTGTTGAGATCAGATGGACACCAAATCGCACTTTAAGATGTTTATTCTGTTGACAGTGAATATACAACAGCGGTGATCAGTTTCAGCAATCACCCTCGTGCATTTCACCGCGGCCATTCTTACTCTCGACTGGCGCGAGTCTAAATGACTCTTTTACATAAACTACATAATAAACAGCAATTAATAACACATTTGAAACTGGTCTGTACCTGTTGACAGTGAATATACAACAGCGGTGATCAGTTTCAGCAATCACCCTCGTGCATTCTATTGGAAGTGAACATTAAACTTGAGATTACAATACATATAACAGTGACACAAACCCAAATCATACAACATACTTCTAAACACACGTATAACTCAGTATTATCCCCTAAAATGGTTATATAATTACTCAAATATATTTAATACACGGAGCACTCACTCACCGCGGCCATTCTTACTCTCGACTGGCGCGAGTCTAAATGACTCTACCGGAACCAGTTCATAATTCTACCAGATCTGGGCGGAGAGTGCAATTAAAGGGGCCATACATGAAAATAACTGTAGCAAGTGGAAACACATATTCGACCTGTTACAAGAGCACGGATATTGTCTTTAGCTTATGTGTATTTGATTTCACCAGACGACGGCTCGATTATCAGAATTTTTGTGCAGATTAACGTCTTGGAAGGGAGAGCTGGTTATGTTTATTTGGTCGCGTTTCAGTCACCATTTCAAATTCATTCCGTTGTTTGACAACAGAAACAGTAAAATATACGTTTTATTGATAATTTATTGATAATTTAGCTTCATCAAAATGGGCACAGAGAGAGACAAACTACAATGTAATAATAAATGCTAAATGTACATTTAGCATTTTCAGAAGAGCTGCCCTGTCATGCAAAAATCTAAACATTTTTGTGTTAGTAAATTGCTCAGTGCAAAGAAAGAGAAGTAATGGGAACCTGGTATTTCTTTGTTCTTTCTACATGTGTCTAATAGACATGAACAAGTTCTTTGAAAAACATCTATGACCTTTGAAACATGTCTCGTCTTCATGCTATATTGACTATGGTTTCAATAATAAACATACATTTGCATAAAGCATCTATATTTATCCATGCCCACGTTGATTAGAGTATTACAAACTTGAAAAGTATTAATTTAAGGTATATTTAGAACAAATAAAAAATGTGCGATTAAATGCGATTAATCGCGAGTTAACTCATGACAATCATGCGATTAATCGCGATTAAAATTTTTAATCGATTGACAGCCCTAATATATATATATATATATACTGTATATATATGTATATAATCATCCAGCTCAGTTCAGTTGTCATATAATTGTGTCAATGCAGTCAGATTAATATTATTGTTTAAAATTAAATTAAATGTTAAATTTGATGTCCCCAACTAAGCATGCCAAAAGCCAATGGCAACAAAGGTGAAAAAAGGCAAAAAAGGCGAAAAAGGCGACAGTGGCACGGAACCAAAACTCCAGAGAAAAAAATGTGAACTGGCCAACAAACGAACAGTGTATGATTATGATTCATGCAGCATTATAGGTCAGATTGGATTGGAACAATCAGAATATTATCCAGTTCCATCTGGTTGAAGATCGGAGTCATCATGCCGGTATGGAGACGGGTTTTAGACAAAGCTACTCGTGGTCCCGGCCAACCCAACACTTCATCACAATTTCACCATTCAGCTAGACTCATCATCCATAACTCCATCAAGGTCAGCCAGGAACCTTGGTGTGGTAATCGATGATCAATTGAACTTCACAGACCACATTGCTAGAACTGCCTGGTCATGTAGATTTGCCTTGTACAACATTAGGAGGATCAGGCCCTTCCTATCAGATCATGCTACACAACTCCTTGTCCAAGTGCTAGTTTTATCCAGACTGGACTATTGTAACGCTCTCCTGGCTGGTCTTCCAGCTTGCACGGTCAAACCTCTGCAACTGATCCAGAATGCCACAGCTAGAGTGGTCTTTAACGAGCCGAAGAGAGCACGTCACTCCTCTCCTCACAAAATTGCACTGGTTGCCAGTTGCTGCTCACATCAAATTCAAGTCACTGACGTTTGCCTACAGGACAACCACTGGCTCTGCTCCCTTTTACTTAAACTCATTACTTCGGACTTATGTGCCATCCAGAAACTTGCGCTCTGCAAGCGAACAACGTCTTGTGGTGCCATCTCAAAGAGGCACAAAATCTCTTTCTCGGACGTTTATCATGACTGTTCCCTGCTGGTGGAATGATCTGCCTAACTCAACCAGAGCTACCAGAGTCCATAGCCACTTTCAAGAAACAGCTGAAGACGCTTATTTTTGGACAGCACTTGATCCAGTAATACTAACTTTCTCTTTATTCTATTCTATTCTATTCTGTTCTATATAAAAAAAATTATAATAAATAAAAAAATATTTTTTTTTACTGCATTAGATTAAACTAAGAAGGGTCATAGCACTTTCATATTGTTGTCCTACTGTTAGTTTAACTGCTTCTATTGTTCTCATTTGTAAGTCGCTTTGGATAAAAGCGTCTGCTAAATGAATAAATGTAAATGTAAATGTTTGTTGAGGATCAGTGCCGATGGCTGTCGTGTCGATGAGGCCTTATAGGGGAGTGTCTATGGGGCGCCGTTTGTAAAGCGGCTCACGCTGAAAATAACAGCAACATTGTCACATTTAGTTTCAAACATCATTTAAAAAACTGGTATGAATTTTTGACGGTCACTTTTTAGCACATTTACAACAATATTTGTCAACTTAGAGATACTTTAAATAGTTAAATCTAAATATTAAATGTTACACCTAAATGTTAAATGTTAAATCTAAATGCTAATTCTAAATCTAAATGTTGAGCTGTCGGACCCTCTGGCGTCCATGGCGGAGAAGACCCTTTGGGCGGCCATGACGGTGAAGACCCTTCAGGTGACCAAGGCGGTGACGACCCTTTGGGTGGCCATGGCGGAGAAGACCCTTTGGGTGGTCATGGCGGTGAGAACCCTTCGGACGGCCATGGCGAAGAAGACGAAGATTTTTTTGGGGAAATTATCAGGTTTTGACACTGGTCTGGATGAGGCAGGGGGCGAAAGCGGCTCTGGGCAGGACAGGACCAGTGACGAAGGTGGCTCTGGGCTGGACAGGACCAGCCGCGAAGACGCCTTTGGGAAGACTGGCTCTGGCTCTTGCTCAAAGACTGGCTCTGGCTCTTGCTCGACCGGGCAGCCGACCCCCCGACTCGGAACAAGACTCGGAACTGGACTCGGAACTGGACTCGGAACTGGACTCGGAACTGGACTCGGAACTGGACTCGGAACTGGACTCGGAACTGGATCTGGCCTCTCTGGGCCAACAACTGTCTCAGGCTCGGCGGGCATGACGCGAACTGCCTTGGCTTCGGCAGATCTGGCGTGAAGTGCGGGCTCGGCTGGACTCGGAACTGGACTCGGAACTGGACTCGGAACTGGACTCGGAACTGGATCTGGCCTCTCTGGGCCAACAACTGTCTCAGGCTCGGCGGGCATGACGCGAACTGCCTTGGCTTCGGCAGATCTGGCGTGAAGTGCGGGCTCGGCTGGACTCGGAACTGGACTCGGAACTGGATCTGGCCTCTCTGTGCCAACAACTGTCTCAGGCTTGGCGGGCATGACGCGAACTGCCTTGGCTTCGGCAGATCTGACGTGAAGTGCGGGCTCGGCTGGACTCGGAACTGGACTCGGAACTGGATCTGGCCTCTCTGGACCAACAACTGTCTCAGGCTCGGCGCGCATGACGCGAACTGCCTTGGCTTCGGCAGATCTGGCGTGAAGTGCGGGCTCAGCTGGACTCGGAACTGGACTCGAAACTGGATCTGGCCTCTCTAGGCCAACAACTGTCTCAGGCTCGGCGGGCATGACGCAAACTGCCTTGGCTTCGGCAGATCTGGCATGAAGTGCGGGCTCGGCTGGACTCGGAACTGGACTCAAAACTGGATCTGGCCTCTCTAGGCCAACAACTGGCTCAGGCTCGGCGGGTATGACGCTCTCAATCTCAGGCGCGGCGGGCATGACGCGAACTGCCTTAGCTTCGGCAGATCTGGCGTGAAGTGCGGGCTCGGCTGGACTGGCGTCAAGTGCAGGCTCGGCTGGACTGGCGTGAAGTGCAATCAGAGGTGGGCACAAATACATCAAAAACTATTTTGTTACAAACTACAAATACTGGCTCATGAAATGTAACAAAATAAAATACTAAATACTGATGTGAAAAATGTATTTAAATAAAATACAAGTAATTAGTATTTTGAAAATACAAAAATATTTTTTTTTATTACTGAAAGGTCAATAACACAAATAGTAGCAATAACACAAATATGAGAAATGTGTAAATTCAAAATGGCGAAGTAGAAAAATAAAAAGGGGGGAAAAAAAACAGACAGAGAATTTGTCATTCCATTTTAATCATAATTTATATGATTAATCATATTAATCATAATATGTGTGGGTTTGTTTTACACACGAGACTCTAACTGCCCTGATCACGTATGCCTTTTCCATAGTCGAATCGCGCTGCGTGCGCAATTATTGAAAAACAACAGGATTGATGTAGCCTGACTTCGTCATACTCATATTCTAGGCAGAATGAGAGTCTGATACTGCTCCATAGGGCTTTGATTATGAGGCGTGTCTTAACCGAACCAGGAAAAAAAAACCTCTGCACTCAATTGGATAGACCTACAACCAATCAGAGCAACGCAGTAAGTGACGTATGTTGAGCGACGCATAGTTGTCAACAGAGCTCAACTGCACACACGCAGGAAGTAGTAAAGCAATGAGTAAAGTAATAATAAAGCACTCCATGAGTGCGACCAAAGGAGAAACCACAATGACCACAGGGTTTTCATTGCGTCCCATCTTCTTAGCGACCATCGGAGTCAGCTGATAAATTAAACTTTTGCCGAATCCCGTAGGAAGGACGGCAACCACATCTTTCCGATCGACAAATGCCTTGATTGCGGTTCTCTGTTCGTCTTTTAAAATGAATGCGCTGTCGATTTCTTTTATAACAGACGCGATAGCGGAATCTAAACATCTCAATTCTCCTGCTGCAGTCGTCTTTGTTGAAAACCTTTGGTGACGTGGGTGATTACGTAACCGCAGATCATCTGTCCATCATCGATTAAAGCCCGCCCTGGCAATTTGATTGGCCAAAATGTTGTGGGCGGGGTTCGAGGTGGAACCCAGGCTAGGATTGGTGATTATTTTATACAAAATCCAACGGAATATCAATATTTCTTATATGTAATACGTTTAAAAACGTGTAAAACCTGCAGATGGATGTTATATTGTGAACGCTTGCTTAGCATGGAGATTTCAGTGGAGTTACGACAGACAAACTGTTTCATAATAGGTATGATGTCCTTTTATGAATGACAACACAGTGCATTGATCTCATAAGGCACAATTATTTTCTCTATAATGCCGTTCAGTGTGCAATATGTGTGTGTGTAGACTGTATATTTTTCACAAAACACTTTACCTTAAATAGTAACTACTTTATAGTAAGTTCACCCAAAAAGGAAAATTCTGTCATCATTTACTTATCCGTATGTTGTCCCAAACCTGTATGAGTTTCTTTCTTCTGTTGAAATAAAAAGAAGATATTTTGAAGAATGTTGGTAACCAGACAGTTGACGCAAGCCATTGACTTCCATAGTAGGAAAAAAAATACTATGGAAGTCAATGGCTAGGCTACTGTCAACTGTTTGATTACAGACATTCTTCAAAATATCTTTTTTTGTGTTCAGCAGAAGAAGGAAACTCATACAGGTTTGGGACAATAAAAGGGTGACAAAAGTTTTATTTTTGGGTGAACTATCCCTTTTATGCCGTTTTTAAGAGGAGCAGTGCCACTTCTTCTCCTGTGTTCAAAACATAGACTGTAAAAAAATATGGACGTAGTGTCCGTGACGTCACCCGTAGGGGTTCAAAACTCATTCACTTCTTGGAGGGAGCCCGGTCTACAGGGTGTCACGTGATTTTCGTGCATCTAACCTGGACATTGCCATTGCCAACATCAGACCGAAAATATGGCAAAATCATTTACTATGGTGATAAGCATATGGTGATTTTTCTTAAGTATTTAAGTATTTGAAATACTCTAAATACACTCCCTCAAAATATTTTGTTACAAACTACATTTGATTTTTTCCACACCTGCAAAATACAAATTACAAAATACACTAAAGTAATTAAATATGTATTTAAAATACATTTAATTGAAATACTGCCCATGTCTGCTTGGTGAAAACTTGCTGGGACCCGAGGGGTATAAATGTCTCTTGCAAAAACTTCAGCAGATACCATTGGGGAACAGGCTTTGACCCCATAGGTGATATCATTTCCCTTCATATTTAGTCACAGAACATCACTGGAACAGAACAATACATCCACACAAAGAAAACTTGAACTAATATAAACTTCTTCTTACGATTAATTTTCACACTTTTATCATATAGTGAACAATGGTGTTGTAAATACCTAAAGAATTACATATGCCAAGTAAGCATACATGTAAGTGACTACATGTGGTGTGATAGAACTTCAAGACCCTAGGCATAGTTGTCTATAGTAACATGAAAGCAAATAAGAAGAACCTGTCAAAGTCTAGAACTCTTGATTAGTTCGATTCCGTAATAACCCAATGGAAGAAATGCTAAGCAAGTGCATATTGATTATCTGGAAGGCAGGCTACACGAATAAACAATGTAAGCAAAGTGGCGAAATGGATCGCTGGGTCCTACCACCTTGGTGAAAACTTGCTGGGACCCGAGGGGTATAAATGCCTCTTGCAAAAGCTTTAGCAGATACTACTGGGGAACAGGCTTTGACCCCATAGGTGATATCTTTTCCCTTCAGATTTAGTCACAGAACATCACTGGAACAGAAAAATACATCCACACAGAACAAACTTGAACTAATATAAACTTCTTCTTACGATTAATTTTCACACTTTTATAATGTAGTGACCAGTGGTGTTGTAAATACCTAAAGAGTTACATATGCCAAGTAGGCATACATGTAAGTGACTACATGTGGTGTGATAGAACTTCAAGACCCTAGGCATAGTTGTCTATAGTAACATGAAAGCAAATAAGAAGAACCTGTCAAAGTCTAGAACTCTTGATTATTTGATTCCATAATAACCCAATGGAAAAAATGCTAAGCAAGTGCATATTGATTATCTGGAAAGCAGGCTACACGAATAAACAAGGTATGTAAAGGGGCGAAATGGATCGCTGGGTCCTACCACCTTGGTGAAAACTTGCTGGGACCCGAGGGGTATAAATGCCTCTTGCAAAAGCTTCAGCAGATTAACATTGGGGAACAGGCTTTGACCCCATAGGTGATATCTTTTCCCTTCAGATGTAGTCACAGAACATCACTGGAACAGAACAATACATCCACACAGAGCAAACTTGAACTAATATTAACTTCTTCTTATGATTGATTTTCACAATTTTATCAAACAGTGACCAGTGGTGTTGTAAATACCTAAAGAGTTACATATGCCAAGTAAGCATACATGTAAGTGACTACATGTGGTGTGATAGAACTTCAAGACTCTAGGCATATTTGTCTATAGTAACATGAAAGCAAATAAGAAGAACCTGTCAAAGTCTAGAACTCTTGATTAGTTTGATTCCATAATAACCCAATGGAAAAAATGCTAAGCAAGTGCATATTGATTATCTGGAAGGCAGGCTACACGAATAAACAAGGTATGTAAAGGGACGAAATGGATCGCTGGGTCCTACCACCAATCGCGGCTGGACTGGCGTGAAGTGCAGGCTCGGCTGGACTGGTGTGAAGTGTTTGAAGCTAAATGTGACAAAATGTTGCTGTTATGCCGCTTTACAAACGGCGCCCCACAGATCGCGGCTATCTCGAGCCAAAGCCGCGATCTGTCCAGTGAGCTCCCAGCTCATGATGTGGTCGGTCGTTCTGTCAGGGTTTTGCAGGTTGAAGACGAGGAGACAGGATTTCAATACATCTGGTTTATTCACAAACGCAGATTACACGAACACTCAACACTAACCATGACAATACAACGACCGACAAAGACTGAAGGAACACACAGGGCTTAAATACACAAGGAAACAGATCAGGGAAATTAGACACAGCTGGGGCAAAACAAACGAGATAACTAAACGAGGTGATTAACAAGGCACAGGTGAGACAGGTGAATAGAAGACAATGACAACACAGTCCAAACACAACGGAAACGTGACAATCCGTTTACCGGCATTTTGAATTTGCATATTAGTTAAATATTTAGTTTCACCCGACACATTTAGATTCAACATTTAGATTTAGATTTAGATTTAACATTTAGATTCAACATTTAGATTTAGATTTAGATTTAACATTTAGATTTAGATTTAACATTTAGATTTAACATTTACATTTAGATTTAGATTTAATATTTAGATTTAACATTAAGATTTAGATTTAACATTTAGATTTAGATTTAACATTTAGATTTAACATTTAGATTACGATTTAGATTTAACATTTAGATTTAGATTTAGATTTAGATTTAACATTTAGATTTAACATTTAGATTTAGATTTAGCATTTAGATTTAACATTTAGGTATAACATTTAACATTTAGGTATAACATTTAATATTTAGATTTAACTATTTAAAATATCTCTAAATTGACAAATATTGTTGTAAATGTGCTAAAAAGTGACTAAAAAGTGACTAAAAAGTCAAAAATTCATACCAGTTTTTTAAACATTGTTTGAAGCTAAATGTGACAAAATGTTGCTGTTATGCCGCTTTACAAACGGCGCCCCACAGAGAGTCTATTTGACACAATCTCTACTGACACTTCAGGGATGCGTTGTGGTCGTGTCTAGGCGCAGGTCCTCCATCTGATCTGGATACAGCCTGGATCCGGCTGACTACATCATGCGTTATGGTTGTGTCTAGGCGCAGGTCTTCCATCTGATCTGGATGAGGCCCGGATCCGGCTGACTACATAATGCGTTGTGGTCGTGTCTAGGTGCAGGTCCAACATCTGATCTGGATTCGGCCCGGATCCAGCTGGTTACAGTAAACCTCGGAATAAGCAGAAAGACTAACATTAGCGTAGATGCCATTCTTCTTATGATGTAATGTGTACATCGGGTGTTATAGGAAGTGTTAACTATAAAAAGGATAACTATAATGTATGGCGGAATAGCACTTGGGAGCACTTCGACTCGGCACAGTAATATCATCACTCCTGAAAAATCAACAGAAAATGATTAGTTCATCTTTCGAGTCTCAAGTCCGGCCAGGTCAGAGTCTTTCATTCTCCCTGTCAGTCCCATAGAGGCTATGCTGTCAGTATCGGAAAGAGAAATGATTAGTTCATCTCTCGAGTCTTCGGGTTTGAGTCATTCGTGTTTCAAGCCACAAACCCATAGCACTATGCAGAAACAGAAATGATTAGTTCATTTTTTCGTGTCTTTGGGTTTGAGTCCTTCGTTCTTTTGTCACGTGACCGCTGGTATCTCGCATCAAATACAACATTAGATTCGTATTATTGACTGCGTCTGAATGTATATTGTTTTATATTTAGGAATTAAAATAAAAAATATGTGCAATAAACATTATCTGAAAATAAAAGTTCCATCTTATTATTGCCCCTGTCCGTCTCTTTTCTAAATGTTTCTTGTGCATCTGTGGTGTGTTTTATTTTTATTATTATTATTATCATTATTATTATTATTATTATTATTATTATTGTAGTTGCTGTTATTAAGTTTGCTTGAGAAAGCCAACTTACTGAAATCCTATTTAAACTTATTAAGTTGGCTTGAGAGAGCCAACTTACTGATATTGTACTTAAACTTATTAGTGGTGCTTGCTGAAAGCAAGGCATCACTATTGTTATTGCTCATACTTATTCTTCTTATTATTATTAGTGGTGCTTGCTGAAAGGCATCACTATTGTGATTGCTCATACTAACTATTAGTGGTGCTTGCTGAAAGCAAGGCATCACTATTGTTATTGCTCATACTTATTAATGGTGCTTGCCAAAGGCAAGGCATCATTAGTGCTCTCTTGCATACTTATTATTAGTGGTGCTTGCTGAAAGCAAGGCATCACTATTGTTGTTGCTCATACTTATTAGTGGTGCTTTTCAAAGCAACACTATTGTTATTGCTCATACTTATTAGTGGTGCTTGCTGAAAGCAAGGCATCACTATTGTTATTGCTCATACTTATTAGTGGTGCTTGCTGAAAGCAAGGCATAACTATTTTTATTGCTCATACTTATTATTAGTGGTGCTTGCTGAAAGCAAGGCATCACTATTGTTATCCTCCATACTTATTAAGTTGGCTTGAGAGAGCCAACTTACTGAAATCCTATTTAAACTTATTAAGTTGGCTTGAGAGAGCCAACTTACTGAAATCGCTAGCAACATGCTAATCATGTTAGCATCTAGCTAAAACATGCTAGCAAAATGCTAATCATGCTAACATCTTGTTAAAAGCATGCTAGCAACATGCTAATCATGCTAGCATCATGCTACCAACATGCTAATCATGTTAACAACATGCTAATCATGCTAGCATCATTCTAACAACATGTTAATCATAGTAAATCATGCTGGAATGTGGTAAATCGTAGTAAATCATCTTAGAAACATGGTAAATTGTGGTAAATAATGCTAAAACGTGGTTTATCATGGTATCACAACATGTTAATTGTGTTAGCATCTGCCCAGTGGTGAGTTTTGCCACTGCAAGCACCACTTCACATTTTCTTCAGGAAATGTATATTCTAGTTAGTGGTGCTTGCTGAAAGCAAGGCATCACTATTGTTATTGCTCATACTTATTATTAATGGTGCTTGCCAAAGGCAAGGCATCATTAGCGTTCTCTTGCATACTTATTATTAGTGGTGCTTGCTGAAAGCAAGGCATCACTATTGTTATTGCTCATACTTATTATTAGTGGTGCTATTATTATGCCACAAATAATTAAGACTACATTTACCCATCCATTCTCCAAACCACTTGTCCTATATAGTAAACCTGCTGGATGGTCGGCCCATCACAGGTTTTAGGCCACATATCTGACATAACTCAACTTATAGAAAATATAATTTTCAAGTATTTCAAAAAAAGACATTCTTGACATAAATTCCTAAAATTATCTGTATTCTACATATAAATATCATAAAGTATCATAATCATTATCATAAAGTCATATTTCATTATGTTGTCATCATTTTTTTTTTTTTTCAGACTGACTGATCAGAGCACAACCTGCATTTTCTGCTGCACTTTTCTCTCTGGTTAGTATTGTTTCTTAAACTGTATTATGGTATTTTCATCCCATCGCCATTATTGTAGTCCCTGTGCTTTAATATGTCTGTTTTTATATCTTTTTCAGGTTCCTTGGGTTTTGCTGTTTTCTACAGAGAGCAGTTTATTTCATTACTTACCCCCACGTCCTCTACCTTCACCACCCAACCACCTACCCCCTCCACCTTCACCCCCACCCCACCACATGACCTACCACCTCCACCTTCAACCCCCCCACCCCCCCAACCCACCACCTACCAGCACCCCCCCCCCCCCCCCCCCGCAAAAAAAAAAAAAAAAAAAAAAAAACTTTATTGCAATTTACAAGTTTACACAGTGTCTCTTTTGTTGTTCTTGTTTAACTGTTTGTTTTCTTCCTGAGAGTACTACAGGTTTTATCTTTTTAGGCTCAACAGCTGTTACATCTGGAGAACGTTCAAAGTATGTGCCTACCTAAGTGAGAATGTCCAATTAAAATGAATTTGACAAAAAAATAAGTGCAGTTAAATATGTATTCCTTTTGAGTATTGAAAAGAAATCCATGACTACTTTTTATGATTTGAGACTTGAAAGTAAAATCTCTACTTTTAGAAGTTACTTAATTCACTCAAATTAGTGAGTTAAACAGATAAATTTGTCAAGAATAATTTTTTGTCATTTCTTTTTATCTCTTCATATTTTAAAGGATGCCGCGTAAAGGAAAGAGATCTCAGGCTCAAAAAATCTGTTGGAGAAAGTTGGACCTGGAGGATGACCAGACCAGACCAGACCCTCTAGGATTAACCAGGTACTATTGATATCTGTGTTGATATATTGATATCTGTGTTGTTGATATATTGATATCTTTCAACATGCTCATTTCAGGGCACCTTAATGTTTGGGATTAGGGCTGTCACAATTTCACAAATGTGACCACATCACATTTTTAACTCGCACATTCTCAAAAAATGGTTGTATATGACGACTGACCAGTCGATCCGCTTTGATCTCAGTGCTGCGCATATACTTATTAAATTAAAATATTGAAATTTTTTAAATAATCACGCTAAGCCAAATTATGATTTTGATTTAAGTTCTGTTAATCGTGCAGCTCTAGATATAAAAAAAAATGCTCACTTGCTATAAGTATATGTATATCAATAGATTGCCGATTGATAATCTCCATTAGGGATGCACCGATACCAGTATCAGTATTGGGCCCAATACTGAGCTCATGTACTCGTAAAAATGCTCCGAAACCAATAACCAATACCAGGCAGCGTGTGTAGGCTACAGTACTGTGTTTGTGTCTAGACAAAGAAACACTGACAACAGAGGGGATAAAAAAGAAGGCTGTTTATGAAGTAAATGTATCTTATTAGTGGAATATTAAAAAAAATATAATAACACATAGCTGTGGTACGCAAGCTGATTAGAGAAAAACACGCAGTGGATTGAGCGCACAGTGGCACAGACACGTGCCAGGTGGTCGAGTGCATCCCTTTTTCACAGACGTCAGTGGAAAGTTTGTAGTTCAGTCGGATGTCAATGGCAAAGAACGAGGCATGTAGCTTATTATTAACGTTAACTGACCAGAGAGAGAGAGCATACTTCTGTTGAATGTTAATCAAACAAAGGACAAATAAATTACTCACTGCTGTTGACTTAATATGTGCTTTACTATTAAATGAAAGATAAAATATGATAGAGCAATAGAATGAACAGTATATATGGAAAAGCTGATAAAGACACATAAGCCGTGTTTACATTTAAGTCTTCACCGTTAGTTTTGTACATGTAAGCAGCTTTCTCTACCATGAACAAGATTATAATATTATGTACATTTTTTCAAGTACTGCAATTCAACAAGCTTTTGTTTAAAAAAACATTTGTCATTATTTTTACTTCCATAAAAGTGTTTCTGTCTCGCACACATGCAAATCTTAATAGCACATTTATTACAACTTAAATTGTTAAATTTAATCACTAAATAATCAAATAAATTCATTAATTAATCTTTAAATTGAAATGCCTTTTTGTTTAGTTTTTTAGTTTATCTTTAAAACTGTTTGTCAAAAATGTCTTTGTCCCAAACACTATAAAGTGTCATTTAAAATTTAACACAGAAGTGTAATTTAACACCGATTCTATAACACTAACCAGCACTTGACCAGCAGCCTAATTCCATGAATGATTATTTACAGGTTGAGCAGGCAAGCACCAGTGCAGCTGTAGCTCAGTTTTCAGGTAGAACGTATGCAGAAGGTGGTGATATTGCACCCAGGGTTGTGTCTGTGAAGGCATCTCATTGTCAGGGTGATGATAGGTATGACAGTTTCTCTAGAAATCATCAGTGCACATGTGTAGCGTTGACATTTTTAGCTAATCAGAGTGAAGGGATTACGTTCAAGATGCCTGACCTTGATGGAGTTTTAGAGGAGGGAGATGCGTTATATGTCGGTACTAAAATGCAGCTTATTGCTGAAAGAAGGTTTAACCGCAACCATCTGACTATGGAGGAAGTACCGTCCCGTGTTTACTCATTTAACCGGACTGTAACGCAAAGAAGATGGTCAGATTACCAGCTCTCTCTCTATATGTTTAAATTACTGAAATCACCCCGTAATCAAACCCCCTCTAGTCTTGAACCTAATTAACTTACTGGAATCTCCATTCACAAACACCTCTGTCCTTCTTGAATAACCACACACAGCAACATAGTGTTTGCGCTGATTAAAGCTATTTGACATTCCGATCAACAAACGGACTCTGTTCTCCTTGGACTGTCTACGAACAACAGATGGCCCCTATCAGCTCAAATAACTCCTCGATGGCCGTCTAAGGACACCTCTCTGGTTCCTGAATCAACAAAACACATTTTGGTTTTATGGCTTACACGGGAAGTCACGAGCGCAAGGCGCCACAATGTCTGAGATTACGCAAATTCCCTAGGGTCTTCTTAGACAATGATTCACACTTAAGACACTGATTTACCTTCAGAAAACAACAAGACTTTGTTCGACCAGATGCGCCGGCTGATAATGTCATCAAATCCAACACACACACATAGGCAAGAGAGCAAAAGTTCAGCTGCGAGCGTGAACTCTCAGCCTCGGTCAGCACGCACACACACACACACACACAGAAACACACACAGATCCTACCACGTGTGATCGAAATCATTTTGTACAATGATTAAAATGTATTTTCTTGATGTGTGCATGATCCCTTGTCCCAAATGTTATGCCTATATAGCTTTATTGGTGTGTAATCAATTTGATGTGACTATAATCGCGAGAAATCATGTATCTGTGTGTAATTAGGTCATAGAATTGCCATTCGTGGTATCGTCTTGTTCCAGAAATCCCAACGGTCTTGAATCTTTAACACAACATATCAGAGAATGTATTGTTTTATTAATACCAGTGATATTAATGTTAAGAACGAATCTATCGTTCCAATTTCTAAGAGTAAGGGGGCGTATAGATCTCGAAACGTCAGGAGGTGGGCCCGATCCGTTGTTAAAGACGATTGGCCCACGTACGTGAGAGGGCGTGAGTTTGGCCCCTTCAAAAATATCATGCTTCCCTTTTCTCTCTCTCTTACTTTACCTCGCTCTCGCTCTGACCTCCTCCTCCACGCGCAGCGCTCCTCCTTCCGGAACCAGCTGGACAGGCCTTGCCTTGGCCTCGGGGAGGCATGCCCTCGCGTCATGTAGAAGCTGCCGTTCTTTGCAACTAAGTTATATTTTGCCTCTTCCGTCACGGGAGATGAATCTTATTTTCCGGTAAACGTTACATTCAGTGAGCCTTTCAAGCTTTGCGCGACACCGGAAGACGCAGCATAAACAGGACACCGTCCGCGCTTCCTTCCTGTCTCAGCCTCACCCGAACAGAGAACAGACTTGCAAGTATCTTTTGATCCCTCTAAAGCTGATTTCATGGGGTCTGGCTTTTAGGTTTCTGTATGTAATAATTACTAGCTTTTCCCTTCTCTCTATTTTCTTTCTTTCTTTCATTCATTCTGATCACGTATGTTCTTGTTTGGTTAAATGTGTGTTTGTTTTATTGTTTGCATTTTTACGTACGTTTATATTCGTAGCTCATATAATCTCTTTAGTTTTGCATTTATTAATAAACCCATTTATACTTTTAATTGTCTCTGTGTTTGCAAGCCTACCTTATAAGTCAATGAATCTAAAAGATCTAAGCTACAAGCTCGATATTACAGACTACCTTCAGTCGTTTTAATTAATAAACTCAGAAAGTTTGATATTCGTGGCCAGAACATAAACTTTCTTGAAGTTTGTAAAGGGATACCCCTTCTTAACTGTGATAATCTCACATTTATTCGCTGGACGAATGACTGATGACCAAACCAGTTACAGAACAAGGTAATCTCGACAATTGATAAAATAAATGTACATGCGATTTCTGAATTATTATGACCATGAGTTATGATTTTTAATATTTCCAAAATTCCCTATATCCTTGAGCTAATTCACATTTACCCAGAGTCGTTTATGCTACAGGAAACATAATGTGCTGAAGTCAGGAGTGATGTTTGGATACCTCAGAGCCACAGGGACCCCTGGCACTGAAGAGTGGTGGATTCCTCTCTCTGAAAGACTGCAGTGTCTCTCAACAGATGTCAGTCATGCTCTGCTCCTTGTTGCTCCAGAGTGTATTGCTGTGTTCAGAGACAGATCTGGAAGGTACGGATACTTCGATTCTCACTCGAGGACTGCTGCAGGCTTGCCTCATCCTACTGGTCATGGAACTGCTGTCATGTTGACTTTCACCCACCTGAGTGACATGGCAGACAGAGTTCTCAAGATCTTCCGGGATCGTGGTGATGAGACCAGCTATGAATTCATGCCTGTGTCTATTGAAACAGAGCAACAGTCTGTCCAACTGCCTTCAACATCTGTTTGTGAACCGGTATCACAAGTGATTTCAGCTCTACCAGAACCAGCAACAAATGTTGGAGCCAAAGTAAATTTTGTTGGCTCAGGAGCTGAAAACCGAGATGTGGTAGATAAAACAAATAAGAACAGAAGAAGAAAAGAAATGCGTAAAACATTAACATTTTCAAAACAACGTGGAAAACTTGAGGGCACTACATCATCTTGTCTCATAAGAAGAAATAAAAAAAGGGATTATGACAGAAAGAAGTATGTCAGCAGTTTGCAATTCCAAACAAAGAAAAAAGAAGTCATGAAGGAAAAGTATCATCAGGATCCTCTTTTCAGAAACAAAAAGAAAGACTATATACTGAAGAGATACAGCATAGATACTCTCTTCCAGAAGAAGATGAAAGACTACATGAAGAAGAGACACATGCCCACAGATGCACTCTTCCAGAAGAAGATGAAAGACCACATGAAGAGATACAGCACAGATGCTCTCTTCCAGAAGAAGATGAAAGAGTACAGTAAGAAGAGGTACAGCACAGATACTCTATTCCAGAAGAAGAAGGAGTACATTAAGAAGAGGTACAGCACAGATGCTCTCTTCCAGAAGAAAATGAAAGCTTACAGTAAGAAGAGATACAGCACCGATACTCTATTCCAGAAGAAGATGAAAGAGTACATGGTGAGGAGATATGCATGTGACCCAGAGTTCAGAGCACATCACATCCTGCGATGTACACTGCGCAAGACCCAGAAATGTGCCAGTGATGTTACATATCACGTTCTTCATCGATTGCAATGCGCACTCAGGATAAAAAGGAAATATAAACCGTACATCCGTTCCAGCCAGCAAACACCCCAGCCTTTGGTTAACAAAGTGATGTTTCCTAACCCTGTTTCCTAATCAAGTCAAGGTCTGTAATAGAACGAGTTATGCCAAAAACGTTCATGTTGCAGCGTCTTGCCTAACAGGGAAGTATGTTCATGCTTGTGATAGTGCCTGCTCAGGTTCCTGCGTAGTTCCGGAAGAGAGAAGACAGGAATGGATTTGCCACACTTGTGACAGCCACCTCAAGAGAGGACAGATGTCTTCAATTGCAGCAGCCAACAAACTGGAGTTGCCACCAATCCCTGCGGAATTGGATGAATTAAATGTCCTTGAACGTCAACTCATTGAAAAAAATTTACCATTTGCAAAAATAGTTGCATTACCCAAAGGACAGCAGAGAGCAGTACGTGGTGCCGTTGTGTGTGTGCCCTCCGAGATAGAGAAGACTGTCAACTCTCTGCCAAGACCAAGAAGTGAGACCCAGCTGCTGCAGGTGAAGCTGAAGAGACACGTTAAGTTTAAAGGATACCAGCACTTCCACACTGTGAATATGCATAACGTGCTTGCAGCTTTATCGAAGCTGAAAGCAATGCATTCGGAATACAGGGATATCTCCATAAGAGAAACTGCTATATTTGAAAGTCCCCTAGATGAGGAAGCTGATGTCTCTGAAAGTCACCTAGACGAGGAGGCTGAAGTCTCTGAGATGCAACAAGAAGTCGATGTTGCTGAGCAGGATGAGCAACACGTTTGCGTCGGGGAAAAGGATGAGCTTCGACCCGGGCTCACATTAGACACGTGCATGCAGCCGCCCGACATTGGACAGGAGATCTTGTCGTACGGTGAGGGAATATTTAGTATCGCACCTGCACAAGGACAGAAGCCTGTTGGATTTTTCAAAATCCCAAAGCTGGAAGCCATGGCGTTCCCTGTTCAATTCCCCACTGGACAGAATTCCATTGACGAGGAAAGGCAAATTTCAATATCTCCCAGTATGTATTTCAACGCAAGATTGTTCTGCGTGGACACGCGTTTCGCAAAAGATCAGAGTTATCTTTTCTTTGCGCAGTTTGTAACGGAAACGCAACTGGCTAGAAACAGCATGTCTATTCAGTTGCGAAAAGGCAAACCTCTCACAAGAGACGGCCGAAGAATTTCTAATAGGCTGCTTCAAGACAACCGGGAGGTTGAAAGATTGGTTCACAACAGAGACGCCACGCGGTTCATGCAACCACTGAGAGGCTCTCCATCGTATTGGGAGAAAACTTTGAGGGATCTACAGGCTTTGATAAGACAGTTGGGAACCCCTACATTTTTTTGCACATTCAGTGCAGCCGAAATGAGATGGCCTGAAGTAATTACAGCAATCAAGGCCCAGCAAGGTGAACACGTCGACTTTTCCGAGCTTGACTGGACGACAAAGTGTGAAATCCTCCGAAGCAATCCGATCACTGTCATGCGTATGTTTGAGAAGCGGGTGGATGCGCTAATGACTCATCTGCTTTTGTCGCCTGCCCAACCCATTGGTAAAGTTGAGGACTAGTTTTACCGAGTGGAGTTTCAAGCTAGAGGAAGCCCACATATCCATCTTCTTGTTTGGATAAAGGACGCACCCGAGTTTGAGAAGGATTCTGACAAGGATGTTTGTGACTTTATTGACCGCAACATAACCTGCCAGTTGCCCGATCCCTCGGCTGATCCTGAGCTTCACAAGATCGTCACAGAGGTCCAGCTTCACAGCAGGAACCACTCAAAGTCCTGTAAGAAGGGAAATCTATTGTGTCGATTTGGGTTCCCCAAACTACCGGTGTCTAGCACCACGATCACTCGTCCGCGACCACAGCGTCCTGAAGAAGAGGATGACACGGACACTTCTCCATCTGGAAGCTGCATGTTTGCATCTAAACAACCACAACAACCTGAAGAAGAGCATGAGAAAGCCCAAAAACAAGCAAAAAGAAGGAAGTTGAGACGGGAGGCTGCTCAAAAGGCAATGAGCGAAGCCAGGGCAAAACTCAAGCCGGTGTGGGATCAGTTGAATGACCCCCAAGCCTCCTTTGACAGCTTGTCAGACCTACTGACAAAGAGTAAGTTGTCCATCAATGACTACAATGAGAACGTCAAAGCATTGTCCAATGCCAACGTGATTCTGCTGAAGCGTGATCCAAAGGAGTCTTGGGTGAATGGATACAATCCCGATTTGTTGAGGGCATGGAACGCTAATATGGACATTCAGTTCGTTATTGACGCTTTTAGCTGCGTTATGTATATGCTTTCGTATATTTCCAAACCGGAGCATGAAATGGACAATTTACTTGAGAACGTAATCAAGAGTGTGCGTGAGACGAACGTTAGCAAGGAAGATGAAATGAAGCAGATAATGCAAGCCTACTCAAAACACAGGCAAGTTAGCACTCAGGAGTCTGTGGCACGAACATGCAGCTTACAGTTGAAGAAGTGTTCACGAAGTGTTGTGTTTCTACCGACGGATGATGACGCGCTAAAGATGAGTCTTCCCCTAAGCGTCCTACAAAATAAAAATCCCGATTCCGAGGATGTGTGGATGTCAGGGATGATAGATAAATACAGAGCAAGGCCTCAAACGCGTGACTTTGAAAAGATGTGTCTGGCAGAATTTGCTTTGGAGTGCCGCATCGTGTACGGTCAACAAACTAAAGGCAAGAACGTTCACCAGCTGCTCAACGGCATGGTTTTTTTTTTCAGAAAAGAACTGGGAAGGCTGCAGTTATTAGATATGCACGTTTTTCGGAGGAAAAACAACCCGAAAAGTTTTACAGTAGATTACTTAAAGGGGAAATGAAGCAGTCAATCAAGTTTACATGAATTACAAGATGGATTTCCACTATAATCAACAATTATATAAGAAACATGACAAATGTAAACATATAAAAGAAAAAAAAAAGAAAAACCGTTTTATCTTTTGCTGCCAGGGCGCTGCCATTGTGTGCAGTATTCTAACGTGTGACGTCACGGGGTTGGTTGGCTTTAATAAACCTGGCTGAATGTATTAATATCAAGACGTCAAACTGTCTACACCACGGAGTTTTGACCGCGAACAACTAATGAAGTCTAACGTTATATGTTATATACAGCAGATGGACTCTGACACGGTGGGCATCGCATTACAACAGCCACACGCGTTGCAACTTACCAACCCGCTCTTCGCCCCAAACCACCACCGGCTGTTCGACATAACAACGTAACTTACCACTGCTCGGTTCCCACGCCGTATCGGCTCAAATGCATATATTAATAAATGCTAACTTACATGGTGTTGACAAGAGACATGAATATGATGGCAGACATCGCGAACAATGTTTCCATGTGCAGTTTGTTAACATAACATTAACGTTAGACGTTGTCTTTTTGTCTGGTACTAATAAACTCCACTAAAGTTAGCTAAACACTAAGTTAGTGTTAGCTAGTTCATGCTTACAGCTGTTAGCTAATAATGACTGTACCTAACGTTAGTTGTTCGCGGTCAAAACTTTGTGGTGTAGACAGTTTGACGTCGTGATATTAATACATTCAGCCAGGTTTATTAAAGCCAACCAACCCCGTGACGTCACATGTTAGAATACTGCACACAATGGCAGCGCCCTGGCAGCAAAAGATATAATGGTTTTTCTTTTTTTTCTTTTATATGTTTACATTTGTCATGTTTCTTATATAATTGTTGATTAAAGTGGAAATCCATCTTGTAAATCATGTAAACTTGATTGACTGCTTCATTTCCCCTTTAAGCTTTATATGCCACATCGAAGCAACGAACAGCTAAAAACGCCTAGATTTCCGGCATATGAGACATTTTACAAGAGTGCAAAGGTGGAACTACCCTGGACAAATCCTGGTTTGCTTTTCCCTGTCTGCGGCATAGTGCAAGCACTCAAGGAAAAGTTTGAAAAACACAGCGATGAGGTGGATAAGGCGTTCGATCAGCTGCAACAGCAAGGGCCACCCGAGAACGCATGGGCCGCCTTTGCACCTGAAATTGAAGTAGATCGTTTAGACTGCGTTGCAGAACGACAAGACATCAATCCAGATGATGAGGATGTACAAGATGATGTCCCAGAATTTCAGATTCTTGAACATGGAGATGGAGTCGTGCCACAAATAGAGGCACCGCAGATGAGCATCGAATTTGTTAGGAAGATGTTCAGAAGTCTAAACGAGACGCAGGCAGCCATATTCTACATGATCTGCGAGTGGTGTCAGAAGCATGTGTGGGGTCATAATCCGGAACAGTTTTTCTACTTCATGTCAGGTGGTGCTGGATGTGGCAAATCACACGTCATCAAGTGCATACACGAAAGCGACCAAGATTCTGCGACAACTGCCTCGACTACGGGAGGAAGGAGATCTATCCGTGCCTACGGTGCTCTTGAGTGCGTTTACTGGAACGGCAGCGTTCAACATATCCGGTAAAACTCTGCATTCCATCTTAAAACTTCCAAGGAATCTGAAGCCACCGTATCAAGGACTTGGAAATGCCCTAGATGAACTACGAGCAAGACTATGCGATGTGGAGATCCTTATCATCGATGAAGTGTCCATGATTTCGAAGGATCTTTTTGCCTACATAAACTGGAGATGTCAGCAAATCAAAGGCAGCAAGAAACCTTTCGGGGGAATCTCTGTCCTCGCCGTGGGCGATTTTTACCAACTGCCACCTCTGGGTAAAGCCAAACCACTCTGTGTGTATGAAGAGGATGTTTTGGACTTCTGGAAAGAACATTTCCAAATTATTACCCTCACCGAGATCATGCGTCAGAAAGAAGACCTGGCTTTTGCCTAACTTTTAAACCGTCTACGGGTGAAGAAGAAGACTGAAGATCTCGCCGAAGAAGATAGAGCTTTGCTACTCCAGGCTGTGAAGGACCCCAAAGACTGCCCGTGTGATGCACTGCACATATTTGCCACCAACAAGGAAGTTCACGAACACAATACTAAAACAATCCATGCTCTTCACACTGACATCATTACCATTGATGCAGAAGACTACAGGAAAGACCCAAGAACAGGAGGGATGAAGAGACAAATGAAGCCCATCACCGGAAAAAAGGACGACTTGCCTGACACCGTACAAATTGCATTGGGAGTACGCATAATGGTGACTAGGAATCTGGATGTTGAAGATGGACTAGTAAACGGGTGTTTTGGAAAGATTGCAAACATTGTCAGTAAGACAAAAGATGGAATCGACACCGTGCAAATGTTAGGACTTCAGCTCGACAATCCGAATGCAGGCAAGAAACACTGCAAAAGGGTGCAAGGTGAAGAAGACGACTTGGTTTACATCGAGAGATCCGAAGAAACTCTTAGGAAAGGAGCAGTTCGTTGACAATTCCCCATCAAGTTAGCCTACGCCTGCACAGCTCACAAAGTCCAAGGCATGACAATGGAGAATGCTGTGGTGTCACTGAAGAAGATTTTCGAGCCGGGAATGGCCTACGTTGCCCTCAGCAGAACGACCTCACTTCGTAGATTGCACATCACAGACTTCAATGAGAAGAAGATATATGCTGATCCTTCAGTAACA
Source organism: Scardinius erythrophthalmus (assembly GCF_964197995.2). NCBI lineage: Eukaryota > Metazoa > Chordata > Actinopteri > Cypriniformes > Leuciscidae > Scardinius > Scardinius erythrophthalmus. The sequence goes on from NC_138222.1 coordinate 17,948,360, forward strand.
GCCTCGTTGGATAACATGACCAGAGCAACATTCGAAGGAATCATGCCACTTTTTCAGCAAGTGAGGGAAACCAACATGAATCAAACGCTTAAAATCATACATCACAACACAGAAGGACTGTCATCCCACATTGAAGAAATCAGATGCCATCATGAACTGCTTCTATCGGATATTCTTTGCATGACGGAAACTCACCTGACCGGATCATTCACTACACCCAAGGGTGTAGATTTGGTTTGAACATTGGGGGGGTTGAAGTTTGGGTCTGCATATTTTTCATGTGATCACGGTATAAATATCGGGGGGGATGTAATGCATAGATTTAAATATTGGGGGGGTTATCTCCCCCCCAACCCCCCCACAAACTACGCCCCTGACTACACCTCACGTCCAATTGGATGGATACAACATGTTTCTGCGTAACAGACATGTCTCCTACTCGACACATCAAGAAATTGCACAGAAAGCTGGTGGTGGAGTTGCAATATATTGCAAAGAGCATATTACCCAGGGGGCAAAGGGGGTTTAGCAGACATGGGCTGCTGTAAAAGGTTGTCATATAAAAATGAAATCTATGATGTCTGAGGATCACAACCTGGGTGGCCAACCCGGTCAACAAGCTGCTGGAAACTTGTAATTAGGGTCAAAACAATGCTACCTCAAATTCGGCTTTAACTCCCAGAATCACCCAAACATGCTAAAACGGTTTAATAATATTCATGAATCGTGAGCCATATCTCCCTGATACTTTATGCTAGAACCAAACTGAGCACACCTTTAGAAAGAGTGGAAGATAAGCTTTCATCTGATACCTTGATTGTACATGTAATTAGAATGTAAGAGTTAACAATGCCTCTTAATTCATAGGTAGGCAAAACAAAAAGAAAAAAATATTGAACATTCCATTTGTAATCGGTGGCATTCTTTTCCCTTTGTTGTTGTTACAATAAACAAATTACCATGTAAAGTTAACTTTTACTGGATGAAATCATATTTTGATGTTTTTTTTTTTACTAACCAGACAGTCCTCATGGCCCATAACACATTTAGAGGGAATTCAATTTCAAGCCTATAATACACAAGATCCAAGAAAGAAGTTTACCATTAACTGGTGTTAATTGTATACTGCTCTGTTTCTGTATGTACAGTATATCGTTTGCATATTTATGCAATATCAATTATTTGTATTGCAATGTCTATTTCTAATATTCTTTCACAAGTGGGATAGCTTTATTTATTCTATTGAAATAAAAAAAGGGATTTGAGGATTTTGGGTTAGGCTGATTAGTTCAATCCTGGTGTTTGGAGTGTGAGACAAAGGTACTGACAACTAAATGCTGAAAGACTAAAACACACAGGAGTCATGTGTGGAGTAGGTTTAAAAGTATTTACTGATTAAAACTGTTACATTAAGTAGCAATTTGTACCAAAAAAAAAAAAAAAAAAAAAACGAAACAGACAAACAGATTACAATTTAGGGTGATAACTAATTTCTGTAATAATGTTTATACAATTTGTTTAGCTGTATGGAATCACCGCTGCTGTCGCTGCTCTAGTGTTTCAGCATGCTGTGTCCTACTACATTTGGTTGCCAACCCCTAGCAACGGCATCCTATGTAGCATGGAGCAGTTCTTCTGACAACCTTTAACCAGAGATGGGCACAAATACATCAAAAAGTATTTAATTAAAATACAAGTAATTTGTAATTTGAAAATACAAAAATATATTTTTTACAGTCTTCTGTAGTGTAAGTGTGGCGTTAGGTACATGTAAGAGTCTAGAATATTGCAGTATTATTGTTTAGTGCAGAAGATGCGCTTTTAACATACATGTTGCCACATACTGTCATAATAAAATATAATTACGCATATAACACTATATTTGTATTATTTACACAAAAACTAGTTAACGCTGCTGTGAGGATGTTTCTAATAGCGCGGCTGTGACAAAGTTGACAACTTTCTTTCTTCCGACTGCCATTATCTATTTTTTTACTCTTTTTGAAAGTTGTGAAAACACTGTTGTGGCGTTTTTCTTTTGCTATTTGAGCAAATTGGAACACAAAAATTTATATTTAATGTAGTATTTCATTCACTGCTATAGAAGTTAACCCAACTATGATGCCTTACACTTCTGAGAAACCCAGAAATGTGAACAGGGTCAATAGGATGTGTCACATCACGTGATTTACTTGCCAAAAACTGTGATAGGCAATTTGGTAGTCCTATTTGTATTTTATGTCTATGGTCCTAGGGATAGTTCACCCAAAAAGGAAAATTAGCCCATGATTTACTCACCCTGACGTCATCCTAGGTGTATATTACTTTCTTCTTTCAGAAGAATACAATCAGAGTTATATTAAAAAGTGTCGTGGCTCTTCCAAGCTTTATAATGACAGTCAATGGGTATATTTTTCATCAAAGTGCATCTATCCATCATAAAAGTGCATCTGTCCATCATAAAAGTGCATCTGTCCATCATAAAAGTGCATCTATCCATCATAAAAGTGCATGTGTCAATCATAAAAGTGCGTCTATCCATCATAAAAGTGCATCTATCCATCATAAAAGTGCATCTGTCCATCATAAAAGTGCATCTGTCCATCATAAAAGTGCATCTATCCATCATAAAAGTGCATCTGTCCATCATAAAAGTGCATGTGTCAATCATAAAAGTGCCTGTGTCAATCATAAAAGTGCGTCTATCCATCATAAAAGTGCATCTATCCATCATAAAAGTGCGTCTATCCATCATAAAAGTGCATCTGTCCATCATAAAAGTGCATCTATCCATCATAAAAGTGCATCTATCCATCATAAAAGTGCATGTGTCAATCATAAAAGTGCATGTGTCAATCATAAAAGTGCATCTATCCATCATAAAAGTGCATCTATCCATCATAAAAGTGCATGTGTCAATCATAAAAGTGCATGTGTCAATCATAAAAGTGCATCTATCCATCATAAAAGTGCATCTATCCATCATAAAAGTGCATCTGTCCATCATAAAAGTGCATGTGTCAATCATAAAAGTGCATGTGTCAATCATAAAAGTGCATCTATCCATCATAAAAGTGCATCTATCCATCATAAAAGTGCATGTGTCAATCATAAAAGTGCATGTGTCAATCATAAAAGTGCGTCTATCCATCATAAAAGTGCATCTATCCATCATAAAAGTGCGTCTATCCATCATAAAAGTTCATCTGTCCATCATAAAAGTGCATCTATCCATCATAAAAGTGCCTTCTATCCATCATAAAAGTGCATCTGTCCATCATAAAAGTGCATCTATCCATCATAAAAGTGCATCTATCCATCATAAAAGTGCATCTATCCAAAGTAAAATAAAAGTGCATGTGTCAATCATAAAAGTGCATCTATCCATGGATAGATGCACTTTTATGATGGATAGACACACTTTTATGATGGACAGATGCACTTTTATGATGTGTCATAATATATTGCATAAATATGCAAACGATATACTGTACATACAGAAACAGAGCAGTATACAATTAACACCAGTTAATGGTAAACTTCTTTCTTGGATCTTGTGTATTATAGGCTTGAAATTGAATTCCCTCTAAATGTGTTATGGGCCATGAGGACTGTCTGGTTAGTAAAAAAAAAAACATCAAAATATGATTTCATCCAGTAAAAGTTAACTTTACATGGTAATTTGTTTATTGTAACAACAACAAAGGGAAAAGAATGCCACCGATTACAAATGGAATGTTCAATATTTTTTTCTTTTTGTTTTGCCTACCTATGAATTAAGAGGCATTGTTAACTCTTACATTCTAATTACATGTACAATCAAGATATCAGATGAAAGCTTATCTTCCACTCTTTCTAAAGGTGTGCTCAGTTTGGTTCTAGCATAAAGTATCAGGAAGATATGGCTCACGATTCATGAATATAATTAAACCGTTTTAGCATGTTTGGGTGATTCTGGGAGTTAAAGCCGAATTTGAGGTAGCATTGTTTTGACCCTAATTACAAGTTTCCAGCAGCTTGTTGACCGGGTTGGCCACCCAGGTTGTGATCCTCAGACATCATAGATTTCATTTTTATATGACAACCTTTTACAGCAGCCCATGTCTGATTTCCTAAAAAACAGGTGTTTTGCCCCCTGGGTATATATCAGCTCAGCCTAGGCAGTTTATTCAAAATGTGACTGATCTGGAGTATGTCGTCATCAAAGTAGATAGCCCGATCAAAGCAACAATCGCTGCTGTCTACAGGCCACCACACTACGGATTCGAAGGATTCCTGAAAAACTTGAAGAGTCTGCTGGATTATTTGGACATTGTGGACGAACATCCTGTAATAATCTGTGGAGATTTTAATGAGGATCTCTGCGCAGGGAAAAAACTGTTCTGGAATTGTTTCAATCTAAAGGAAATACGCAACTGATCACCACAGCAACAACCAAAAAGAACACTCTATTGGATCATATTTACATCTCTCATCCGGATTTGTGCCTTCAGTCAGGTGTCTTGCATAGTTATCATAGTTATCACAATCCCGTGTATTGTATTTTGCGTAAATTAGTTTTTGTGATGGATCGGTATTGTTGTGTGTTGCGGTAGGTTAGTAAGCCATACGGAACCGTTTGCCACTGAACCTTGCTTTAAATGAGACAGTGGGGCTTCGACAGCCTTAGTTGAACGGTTTGGCGCGTATGGTCGGGTTGTTAGGTAGTATGCCATACGGAACCGTTGCCAATGGACCTGGATACATGACATCAGCGGGGCTTCGACAGCCTTAATCAAACGAGTTGGCGCGTATGGTCGTGTTGCGGTTAGATTGTGGTTAGGAGATTGTGGTTAGGTCATGTTTAGGGTTTATGCCACTGAGCTACAAGGAAGGAGCAACCTCAGCAGCAGGAAGGATGGAGTAGTGTGACAGCTCCAGGGAGGACACAGACAGTCATTGAGCAACAGTGGCAGTAAGTTATAAAAGACAAGGGAAAGAGAGAAGTAGCAAGACACCAATTTAATGTTTGATTTTGACCTTATAACATACATTTTAACTTGAATTGATTTCAATCTACACAATTTGTGACAATCTGTGCGGGATATGCAGTCCCCTGCTATTCTATGATTGATATGTGCCCTTCTGTAAAGTTGCAGGAAGAATTGGGAGACCATAGCAGTCCTGTCTGGATACGAGTTTGCAATATACCTTCTAAAGCTAAGTGTTAAAAGATTTTGCTTCAGTCGGTGTACTACTGCTTTTCATAACCGCATTTGAATCGAAATGTTAGAATGTCCAATCTAATTTTGATTTTTATGTTTTTCAGGAACCAGCCAAATGAAGTCAGATTGTCTGAGAAGATCACGTGTGCTACATCAATGACGATGACGAGCTGGATACCAGATTACGTGCCAATTTCTTTCTGTAAGTTTTATTTCTGATTTTCTTTCTTTTTTTTTGTTTATTAGTACCGGGTGTATTAGTGATCCCATTGTTCATTTATTAGTTTCATGCCCGGAGAACAGGTCCAAATATCTATGGCATTGAGGACAACGCTGAAGAATGAAGAAGCAGAGGAAGAAGCAGACTGAGGTAAAGTTTGTCAATACTACTGATAAGGTCTAGTGTTTCAGTGCATTTTATTATACAATGGTTTCATTGTTTTTCCCGGGTCAAAAATTGTCTTCGTTGGTGGCCAACAAACACTGCTGTCCTATCTTGCCCTCTTTTTTTAAAAAAGAGCAGATTTTACCACTGCATTTCATAGTTTTGTAAGATAAAATTATAATTTTGTTATATTGATATTAAAAAGTTAAACTTTAAAAAAAAAAGTTTTTTTAAAAGTTAAAAAAAGTAGCATCAAAAGGTTTATTTAAACTAATAGTCTTAATTTTCTACCATATAGCTAACAATTGAATAAAATTAACAGGTAGCTAACAACAACTTGCTTTGCGCTTTATGATTTTAATCACTCCAGTATGAACTTAATTTTATTTATTTATTTTTGACAATGTCATTTATTTTAAAAACTGCTGTTCAATGTTTATTCATGTTAGTTCACTGTATTTACTAATGTTAGCACTTACAACTTTTGATTTTAACAATGTACCGGTATTAGTAAATGTTAAAAATCACTAACAAAGATTAATAAATGCTAAAAAAGTTTAATGCAGGAAAAACCATGGTTTTGTTCAAAGGTGTATGATTTGATGTGAAAAGCTTTGATTTTAACGTGCATGATGGTTCTCAGAAGTGACAGAGCAAAAATGGTATTTTGCCAGGCTTACATTTAACCCATCAACTATGCTGCTCAATAAGTCTTGGAGAATCAGAACAATTCAAATAAATTCACTAACATTATCATATATGTTTTACCTCCTCTGCCCTCAGAATACCCAGAGAGACAGATGCGCGCCATTCAGCATAGAAACATCGGCCTCTCCCATCTGTGCAGAGACGGAGTTCACCTGAGCACAGAGGGAAACCAGCTTCTCCTGAGCAACCTCAGAGAAGGTCTGAGGGTGGAACTCCAACGTTGAAGCCAAATGTCCTTTTAAAGGCAACAAGGGCTCTTTTCAGAGCTACCCACTCATTCAACTAAAGAGCATTTTTACAAATGTATTCACAACTAGGGCTGAACGATACATCGAATTTTCATCGTCATCATGATATGAACTCGCGCAATGAACACATCGCAACAGACAGCCTGACACAATGAATAATGCCTGGTTCAGATTACAAGATTTTTGTGTCTGTTAAAATGTCACGGTGTCAGATTACACGATTTTGACTCCTAAAATCTTGTCGTGTCATGGACAAGAAACATGTCAGACTACACGTTGCTTTCCGACCAATCATTGCGTGCCGTCACACGCACATATTCACTCGCAAACATTTACTCACACACGCTCACTCGCAAGCACTCACACACACACACACGCACTCACACACACACACACACACACACTCACTGTCCCTCGCTCACTCACTCACTTGCGCTCACTCACTCACTCTCTCACACACACACACACACACACACACACACACACACACACACGCTCACTCGCACACACACACTCGCTCACTCACGCACACACTCGCACACACACACACTCACTGTCCCTCGCTCACACACTCGCGCACACACACACACACACACACACACACACTTGCTCACTTGCACACACACACACACACACACACACTCGCTCACTGGCGCACACACACACTCACTGTTGCTCGCACTCTCGCTCACATACTCAACCCGTCACGGTGTCAGATTACACGATTTTGACTCCTAAAATCTTGTCGTGTCATGGACAAGAAACATGTCAGACTACACGTTGCTTTCCGACCAGTCATCGCATGCCGTCACACGCACATATTCACTCGCAAACATTTACTCACACACGCTCACTCGCACGCACTCACACACACACACACGCACTCACACACACACACACACACACACACACACACACACACACACTCACTGTCCCTCGCTCACTCACTCACTCTCTCACACACACACACACACACACTCGCTCACTCGCACACACACACTCGCTCACTCACGCACACACTCGCGCACACACACACTCACTGTCCCTCGCTCACACACTCGCGCACACACACACACACACACACACACACTCACACTTGCTCACTTGCACACACACACACACACACACACACTCGCTCACTGGCGCACACACACACTCACTGTTGCTCGCACTCTCGCTCACATACTCAACCCGTCGTGGAGGACCGTTAAAAAATTAAACATGCTAGTCTTTCTGTCATGATGTCCTGAAGCATCGCAGAGGTTGTCGCCCACTATGACTTGCTATATGAGATGAAATGATCGAATCTTGCGTCCCGACACCCATTGTCGTTTACGAATCCCCACGACACCCTACGTCAAACGGATTGTGCCAAAATCGTGCTAAAATCGTGTAATCTGAACCAGGCTGGTAATAAACTTTTGACCTAACACGCAAAGAACCTATTAAAGCACTAAGACATGGGAACAGTATAGCTAACATTCACATTCAGGCTAAACTAGTACATAATTTAAAAAAATGCTTTTTATAATCTTAGGGGTAATGCTGTAAAGATAATTTTTAATACAAAGTAATAACTAGTACAACACTAGGATCTAATCCATTTGCTGGGTGGAATTTGACACAACAGGTGTTTAAAAAAAATCTTTTAAATAAACATTTGGTTAATTGGCACATACTGTGTTTTTGTCTTTATTGAATGTTATTGAAAGTTACTCATTGTCACATTATGAATATTTTCTTGTGAACTTCAGAGAAGATCCAGGTATATTCACAGATGGTTCTTTAAGATGGTAAGAGGCCAGGTCATTTAAAAGCTTACATTTAAATGAGCTTTATATACTCAACATTTATAAAATCAAGACCACTACATGTACAGGATATCAACGATCAATTAATGTTTGATGCTTTGAAAAGAATAACAACGCCCTAGCAACCACCCAGAATACCCTAGCAACCGCCTAGCAACACCATAGCAACCGCCCAGAACACCCTAGCAACTGCCTAGTAACGCCCTAGCAACCACCCAGAATACCCTAGCAACCGCTTAGCAACACCATAGCAACCACCCAGAATACCCTAGCAACTGCCTAGCAACCACCCAGAACACCCTAGCAACCACCTAGCAAAAGCCCTAGCAACCACACAAAACACCCTAGCAACCACCTGAACAACAAGAATAAGCCATATCTCAGCACCAGAACATCGTACAGACATGTTTGTTGGCTTGTATGCAGTCATGTACCACACTCTAGCAACCAAGTGGCGAGTTTTGCCACTGCAAGCACCACTTCACATTTTCTTCAGGAAATGTACATTCTAGTTAATGGTGCTTGCTGAAAGCAAGGCATCATTAGTGTTCTCTTGCATACTTATTATTAGTGGTGCTTGCTGAAAGCAAGGCATCACTATTGTTGTTGCTCATACTTACTAAGTTGGCTTGAGAGAGCCAACTTACTGAAATCCTATTTAAACTTATTATTATTAAGTTGGCTTGAGAGAGCCAACTTACTGAAATCCTATTTAAACTTATTAAGTTGGCTTGAGAGAGCCAACTTACTGAAATCCTATTTAAACTTATTATTATTATTAAGTTGGCTTGAGAGAGCCAACTTACTAAAATCCTATTTAAACTTATTATTATTATTAAGTTGGCTTGAGAGAGCCAACTTACTGAAATCCTATTTAAACTTATTATTATTATTATTAAGTTGGCTTGAGAAAGCCAACCTACTGAAATCCTATTTAAACTTATTATTATTATTATTATTATTATTATTAAGTTGGCTTGAGAAAGCCAACTTACTGAAATCCTATTTAAACTTATTATTATTAAGTTGGCTTGAGAGAGCCAACTTACTGAAATCCTATTTAAACTTATATTATTAAGTTGGCTTGAGAGAGCCAACTTATTGATATTGTATTTAAACTTATTATTAAGTTGGCTTGAGAGAGCCAACTTACTGATATTGTATTTAAACTTATTATTAAGTTGGCTTGAGAGAGCCAACTTACTGAAATCCTATTTAAACTTATTAGTGGTACTTGCTGAAAGCAAGGCATCACTAGTGTTCTCTTGCATACTTATTATTATTAATGGTGCTTGCTGAAAGCAAGGCATCATTAGTGTTCTCTTGCATACTTATTATTAATGGTGCTTGCTGAAAGCAAGGCATCATTAGTGTTCTCTTGCATACTTATTATTATTAATGGTGCTTGCTGAAAGCAAGGCATCATTAGTGTTCTCTTGCATACTTATTAGTGGTGCTTGCTGAAAGCAAGGCATCACTATTGTTATTGCTCATACTTATTATTTTTCTTATTAGTGGTGCTTGCTGAAAGCAAGGCATCACTATTGTTATTGCTCATACTTATTATTATTAGTGGTGCTTGCTGAAAGCAAGGCATCACTATTGTTATTGCTCATACTTTTTAAGTTGGCTTGAGAGAGCCAACTTACTGAAATCCTATTTAAACTTATTATTATTATTATTATTAAGTTGGCTTGAGAGAGCCAACTTACTGATATTGTACTTAAACTTATTAAGTTGGCTTGAGAGAGCCAACTTACTGAAATCCTATTTAAACATATTATTAAGTTGGCTTGAGAGAGCCAACATATTGAAATCCTATTTAAACTTATTAAGTTGGCTTGAGAGAGCCAACATATTGAAATCCTATTTAAACTTATTATTATTATTATTATTAAGTTGGCTTGAGAGAGCCAACTTACTGAAATCCTATTTAAACTTATTATTAAGTTGGCTTGAGAGAGCCAACTTACTGAAATCCTATTTAAACTTATTATTAAGTTGGCTTGAGAGAGCCAACATATTGAAATCCTATTTAAACTTATTATTATTATTATTATTATTATTATTATTCTTCTGACCGTAAAAAATTACAACTCAAACTCCTCCTAGAGCTTTAACTCCACATACTCCAAACTCGGCACAGACACTCAAACTGATCTGACTCGCGTTGCTATATCTTTTCAGACTGATCCGACTTACGGTTTTCCTAAAAATGACGATCAAAACTCGAAAAAACTCATTCAAAAACTCCCATTGACTTACATTGGGGAGTTCTAAAAAATTCAAACCGACAAAATTTAAATCAAAATACCTTGAAGACTAAACCAAACTGCCATTCTATATACTATATGAGCCATTGAGACTCATTTAAACTAATGAACTCTAAACTCATACACTTATAAACTAATTAACTTATAAACTCATGAATTCATAGACTTATGAACTCTTAAACTCATAAATTAATAAACTCTGAACTCTTGAACTCATTTAAACTTATAAACTCTAAACTCATTAAAACTTATAAACTCTAAACTCAAAAACTCTTACACTTATAAACTCATCAATTTATACACTTATAAACTCTAAACTCATAAACTCTGAGTGTGTGTGTGTGTGTGTGTGTGTGTGTGTGTGTGTGTGTGTGTGTGTACACACACACACACACACACACTAAACTCATTTAAACTTAAACTCTAAACTCATTTAAACTTATAAACTCAAAACTCAAAAACTCGTAAACTACTTTAAACTTCAAATCACTTCTTAAGTTTAAAGCTTCCAGCTCCCAAGCAACTCCATAGCAACCAAACTTGAGTACCCTAGCAACCGTTTTGCAAGACCTATATCTCTGTATCAGAACATCGTATAGAGATGAGGTTTGGCTCTTTTGACTCATGCTAGCAAACAGCACTTCCAACATGCTACACATGCTAGCACTGAATAGCTACATGCTAATAACGATTAGTTAAGTGCTATATCATGCCAAGATCATGCTAAGAACTCTATAAAGACTCCATAGTAACCATCTGTGACAACTACCAACCACCTAGCAACACCATAGCAACCGCCCAGAACACCCTAGCAACCGCCTAGTAACCGCCCAGAATACCTTAGCAACCGCCTAGCAACACCATAGCAACCACCCAGAACACCCTAGCAACCGCCTAGCAACCACTCAGAATACCCTAGCAACCGCCTAGCAACACCATAGCAACCACCCACTAGCAACACCATAGCAACCACCCAGAACACCCTAGCAACCGCCTAGCAACCACCCAGAATACCCTAGCAACCGCCTAGCAACACCATAGCAACCACCCAGAACACCCTAGCAACCGCCTAGCAACCACCCAGAACACCCTAGCAACAGCATAGCAACCACTCAGAACACCCTAGCAACCGCCTAGCAACCACCCAGAATACCTTAGCAACTGCCTAGCAACACCATATCAACCACCCAGAACACCCTAGCAACCGCCTAGCAACCACCAAGAATACCCTAGCAACCGCCTAGCAACACCATAGCAACCACCCAGAACACCCTAGCAACCGCCTAGCAACACCATAGCAACCACCCAGAACACCCTAGCAACCGCCTAGCAACCACCCAGAATACCCTAGCAACCGCCTAGCAACACCATAGCAACCACCCAGAACACCCTAGCAACCGCCTAGCAACCACCCAAAACACCCTAGCAACAGCATAGCAACCACTCAGAACACCCTAGCACCCGCCTAGCAACCACCCAGAATACCTTAGCAACCGCCTAGCAACACCATATCAACCACCCAGAACACCCTAGCAACCTCCTAGCAATCACCAAGAATACCCTAGCAACCGCCTAGCAACACCATAGCAACCACCCAGAACACCCTAGCAACCGCCTAGCAACACCATAGCAACCACCCAGAACACCCTAGCAACCGCCTAGCAACCACCCAAAACACCCTAGCAACCGCCTAGCAACCACCCAGAATACCCTAGCAACCGCCTAGAAACAGCATAGCAACCACCCAAAAGACCCTAGCAACCGCCTAGCAACCACCCAAAAGACCCTAGCAACCGCCTAGCAAAAAGCGTTCTGGTCCAAACTTTCTCAAGCCAACTTAAAGTTTGTCTCGACGAACTTTTGCATCTAGTTATTAGTGGTGCTTGCTGAAAGCAAGGCATCACTATTGTTATTGCTCATACTTATTATTATTATTAGTGGTGCTTGCTGAAAGCAAGGCATCACTATTGTTATTGCTCATACTTATTAGTGGTGCTTGCTGAAAGCAAGGCATCACTATTGTTATTGCTCATACTTATTATTATTATTCTTATTATTCCGGACAAAAGTTTGGCGCGTAACTCGTCCCGCACCGTTTGTCACAGATCCATGAATGAGGTGTCAAATCGACCGGCTCATTGAGGAGAGGTGTGCTATGACTTTTATAAGCGATCAGGGGTGCGGTGTTCGCCCCAGGGGCGAAAAAGCGGCCAAAAAAGTCCCATTGACTTAACATTGAGACAAACTTTGACCACACGTAGCTCTGAGCGAGGATTTCGCAGAAACGTGTGATTTGCCACATTTGAAGAGGCTGACAGGCTCTGTAAGAACATACCTCACAATGGGGTAAAAGTTGCACCCCTGGGGGGCAGGAGCGTCCCAAATTTGCCCCATTGACTTACTATGGGGAAGGAACGTCCCGTGAAACACACATGCTTTTCCTACTATGGTAAATTGCATAGAGATTTTGTATTGAACGTAGCTCTGGATCACAGTGTCATAGAGACAAGGGGGAGGGCTCATTTTACTCAGACGACCAATCACTCTCTCAGGATCATTGTGAAGCTATCAAGCCACGCCCTAGCAACCATTTAGAGCCCCTTAGCAACAAGTTCCATAGACTTCCATTGAAAGAGTTCAAAGAGATATCTCCAGACTGAATTGTCATAGAAACATGGGGGTGGTCTCATTTGACTCGGGGCAGTAAACAGCCAATCATGAATCACCTCAACACTTCCAAGCCCCTCCCTAGCAACCATTGTCGAGCACCTTAGCAACCAAAATCCAAAGAGGGATATCTTCCATTCTGAATGTCACAGAGGCATGGGAGTTGGTTTATATCATTCATACTGACAAGAAGCCTTTGGAATTTCATCATTGGCAGCTGCCAAGTAACTCCATAGCAACTAAACAGAGTACCCTAGCAACCAAAATCCAAAGAGGCATATCTTCCATTCTGAATGTTACAGAGACATGGGAGTTGGTTTATATCATTCATAGTGACAAGAAGCCTTTGCAGTTTCATCATTGGCATCTGCCAAGCCACTCCATAGCAACCAAACAGAGTACCCTAGCAACCAAAATCCAAAGAGGGATATCTGCCATTCTGAATGTCACAGAGAAATGAGAGTTGGTTTATATCATTCATAGTGACAAGAAGCCTTTGCAGTTTCATCATTGGCAACTGCCAAGCCACTCCCTAGCAACCAAACAGAGTATCCTAGCAACCATTTAGCAAAACGAATATCTCTGTATCAGAACATCGTATAGAGATGGGAGTTGGTTTATATCATTCCTACTGACAAGCCGCCTTTGGAGTTTCATGATTGGCAGCTGCCAAGCCACTCCCTAGCAACCAACAGAGTACCCTAGCAACCAAAATACAAAGAGGCATATCTTCCATTCTGAATGTCACAGAGGCATGGGAGTTGGTTTATATCATTCATACTGACAAGAACAGTTTGCAGTTTCATCATTGGCAGCTGCAAAGCAACTCCATAGCAACCAAACAGATTACCCTAGCAACCAAAATCCAAAGAGGGATATCTTCCAGTCTGAATGTCACAGAGGCATGGGAGTTGGTTTATATCATTCATAGTGACAAGAAGCCTTTGCAGTTTCACCATTGGCAGCTGACAAGCAACTCCATAGCAACCAAACAGAGTACCCTAGCAACCGTTTATCAAGACCCATGTCTCTGCATCAGAACATCGTATAGAGATGGGGGTTGGCTCTTTTGTTTCGGTTGGGAAACAGTCTGTAAATATCACCATGGTAACTGTGTATTCACACCCTAGCAACCATTTAGAACAACCTAGCAACCATATTGCAACATATAGAAGCCATATTTCAGCTCCACAACATCGTACAGACATGGTTGTTGGCTCGTATGCAATCATGTACAACACCCTAGCAACCGAGTGGAGAGTTTTGCCACTGCAAGCACCACTTCACATTTTCTTCAGGAAATGTACATTCTAGTTATTCTTATTATTCCGGACAAAAGTTTGGCGCGTAACTCGTCCCGCACCGTTTGTCACAGATCCATGAATGAGGTGTCAAATCGACCGGCTCATTGAGGAGAGGTGTGCTATGACTTTTATAAGCGATCAGGGGTGCGGTGTTCGCCCCAGGGGCGAAAAAGCGGCCAAAAAAGTCCCATTGACTTAACATTGAGACAAACTTTGACCACACGTAGCTCTGAGCGAGGATTTCGCAGAAACGTGTGATTTGCCACATTTGAAGAGGCTGACAGGCTCTGTAAGAACATACCTCACAATGGGGTAAAAGTTGCACCCCTGGGGGGCAGGAGCGTCCCAAATTTGCCCCATTGACTTACTATGGGGAAGGAACGTCCCGTGAAACACACATGCTTTTCCTACTATGGTAAATTGCATAGAGATTTTGTATTGAACGTAGCTCTGGATCACAGTGTCATAGAGACAAGGGGGAGGGCTCATTTTACTCAGACGACCAATCACTCTCTCAGGATCATTGTGAAGCTATCAAGCCACGCCCTAGCAACCATTTAGAGCCCCTTAGCAACAAGTTCCATAGACTTCCATTGAAAGAGTTCAAAGAGATATCTCCAGACTGAATTGTCATAGAAACATGGGGGTGGTCTCATTTGACTCGGGGCAGTAAACAGCCAATCATGAATCACCTCAACACTTCCAAGCCCCTCCCTAGCAACCATTGTCGAGCACCTTAGCAACCAAAATCCAAAGAGGGATATCTTCCATTCTGAATGTCACAGAGGCATGGGAGTTGGTTTATATCATTCATACTGACAAGAAGCCTTTGGAATTTCATCATTGGCAGCTGCCAAGTAACTCCATAGCAACTAAACAGAGTACCCTAGCAACCAAAATCCAAAGAGGCATATCTTCCATTCTGAATGTTACAGAGACATGGGAGTTGGTTTATATCATTCATAGTGACAAGAAGCCTTTGCAGTTTCATCATTGGCATCTGCCAAGCCACTCCATAGCAACCAAACAGAGTACCCTAGCAACCAAAATCCAAAGAGGGATATCTGCCATTCTGAATGTCACAGAGAAATGAGAGTTGGTTTATATCATTCATAGTGACAAGAAGCCTTTGCAGTTTCATCATTGGCAACTGCCAAGCCACTCCCTAGCAACCAAACAGAGTATCCTAGCAACCATTTAGCAAAACGAATATCTCTGTATCAGAACATCGTATAGAGATGGGAGTTGGTTTATATCATTCCTACTGACAAGCCGCCTTTGGAGTTTCATGATTGGCAGCTGCCAAGCCACTCCCTAGCAACCAACAGAGTACCCTAGCAACCAAAATACAAAGAGGCATATCTTCCATTCTGAATGTCACAGAGGCATGGGAGTTGGTTTATATCATTCATACTGACAAGAACAGTTTGCAGTTTCATCATTGGCAGCTGCAAAGCAACTCCATAGCAACCAAACAGATTACCCTAGCAACCAAAATCCAAAGAGGGATATCTTCCAGTCTGAATGTCACAGAGGCATGGGAGTTGGTTTATATCATTCATAGTGACAAGAAGCCTTTGCAGTTTCACCATTGGCAGCTGACAAGCAACTCCATAGCAACCAAACAGAGTACCCTAGCAACCGTTTATCAAGACCCATGTCTCTGCATCAGAACATCGTATAGAGATGGGGGTTGGCTCTTTTGTTTCGGTTGGGAAACAGTCTGTAAATATCACCATGGTAACTGTGTATTCACACCCTAGCAACCATTTAGAACAACCTAGCAACCATATTGCAACATATAGAAGCCATATTTCAGCTCCACAACATCGTACAGACATGGTTGTTGGCTCGTATGCAATCATGTACAACACCCTAGCAACCGAGTGGAGAGTTTTGCCACTGCAAGCACCACTTCACATTTTCTTCAGGAAATGTACATTCTAGTTATTCTTATTATTCCGGACAAAAGTTTGGCGCGTAACTCGTCCCGCACCGTTTGTCACAGATCCATGAATGAGGTGTCAAATCGACCGGCTCATTGAGGAGAGGTGTGCTATGACTTTTATAAGCGATCAGGGGTGCGGTGTTCGCCCCAGGGGCGAAAAAGCGGCCAAAAAAGTCCCATTGACTTAACATTGAGACAAACTTTGACCACACGTAGCTCTGAGCGAGGATTTCGCAGAAACGTGTGATTTGCCACATTTGAAGAGGCTGACAGGCTCTGTAAGAACATACCTCACAATGGGGTAAAAGTTGCACCCCTGGGGGGCAGGAGCGTCCCAAATTTGCCCCATTGACTTACTATGGGGAAGGAACGTCCCGTGAAACACACATGCTTTTCCTACTATGGTAAATTGCATAGAGATTTTGTATTGAACGTAGCTCTGGATCACAGTGTCATAGAGACAAGGGGGAGGGCTCATTTTACTCAGACGACCAATCACTCTCTCAGGATCATTGTGAAGCTATCAAGCCACGCCCTAGCAACCATTTAGAGCCCCTTAGCAACAAGTTCCATAGACTTCCATTGAAAGAGTTCAAAGAGATATCTCCAGACTGAATTGTCATAGAAACATGGGGGTGGTCTCATTTGACTCGGGGCAGTAAACAGCCAATCATGAATCACCTCAACACTTCCAAGCCCCTCCCTAGCAACCATTGTCGAGCACCTTAGCAACCAAAATCCAAAGAGGGATATCTTCCATTCTGAATGTCACAGAGGCATGGGAGTTGGTTTATATCATTCATACTGACAAGAAGCCTTTGGAATTTCATCATTGGCAGCTGCCAAGTAACTCCATAGCAACTAAACAGAGTACCCTAGCAACCAAAATCCAAAGAGGCATATCTTCCATTCTGAATGTTACAGAGACATGGGAGTTGGTTTATATCATTCATAGTGACAAGAAGCCTTTGCAGTTTCATCATTGGCATCTGCCAAGCCACTCCATAGCAACCAAACAGAGTACCCTAGCAACCAAAA
Source organism: Scardinius erythrophthalmus (assembly GCF_964197995.2). Lineage (NCBI taxonomy): Eukaryota > Metazoa > Chordata > Actinopteri > Cypriniformes > Leuciscidae > Scardinius > Scardinius erythrophthalmus. Next base: position 17,965,946 of record NC_138222.1, read on the forward strand.
TCCAAAGAGGGATATCTGCCATTCTGAATGTCACAGAGAAATGAGAGTTGGTTTATATCATTCATAGTGACAAGAAGCCTTTGCAGTTTCATCATTGGCAACTGCCAAGCCACTCCCTAGCAACCAAACAGAGTATCCTAGCAACCATTTAGCAAAACGAATATCTCTGTATCAGAACATCGTATAGAGATGGGAGTTGGTTTATATCATTCCTACTGACAAGCCGCCTTTGGAGTTTCATGATTGGCAGCTGCCAAGCCACTCCCTAGCAACCAACAGAGTACCCTAGCAACCAAAATACAAAGAGGCATATCTTCCATTCTGAATGTCACAGAGGCATGGGAGTTGGTTTATATCATTCATACTGACAAGAACAGTTTGCAGTTTCATCATTGGCAGCTGCAAAGCAACTCCATAGCAACCAAACAGATTACCCTAGCAACCAAAATCCAAAGAGGGATATCTTCCAGTCTGAATGTCACAGAGGCATGGGAGTTGGTTTATATCATTCATAGTGACAAGAAGCCTTTGCAGTTTCACCATTGGCAGCTGACAAGCAACTCCATAGCAACCAAACAGAGTACCCTAGCAACCGTTTATCAAGACCCATGTCTCTGCATCAGAACATCGTATAGAGATGGGGGTTGGCTCTTTTGTTTCGGTTGGGAAACAGTCTGTAAATATCACCATGGTAACTGTGTATTCACACCCTAGCAACCATTTAGAACAACCTAGCAACCATATTGCAACATATAGAAGCCATATTTCAGCTCCACAACATCGTACAGACATGGTTGTTGGCTCGTATGCAATCATGTACAACACCCTAGCAACCGAGTGGAGAGTTTTGCCACTGCAAGCACCACTTCACATTTTCTTCAGGAAATGTACATTCTAGTTATTATTAATCTTCTGTTAAAAACTGTTGACTCAAACTCGTCCTAGAGCTTTAACTCTACATACTCCAAACTCGGCTCAGACACTCAAACTGATCTGAAGTTAGTTGCTATATCTTTTCAGACTGATCGGACTTACGGTTTTCCTAAAAATGACGATCAAAACTTGGAAAAACTCCCATTGACTTACATTAGGGAGTTCTAAAAAATTCAAATTTAGATTCAAACTGACCAACCGACGAAAATTCAAATCAAAATACCTTGAAGACTAAACCAAACTGCCATTCTATATACTATATGAGCCATTGAGACTCATTTAAACTAATGCACTCTAAACTCATACACTTTTAAAGTAATTAACTTATAAACTCATGAATTCATAGACTTATGAACTCTTAAACTCATAAATTAACAAACTCTGAACTCTTAAACTCATTTAAATGTATAAACTCTAAACTCATTTAAACTTATAAACTCAAAACTCATTTAAACTTATAAACTAAACTCAAAAACTTGTACACTTATAAACTCATCCATTTATAGACTTATAAACTCTACACTCATAAACTCTGAGTGTGTGTGTGTGTGTGTGTGTGTACACACACACACACACACACACACACACACACACACACACACTCTAAACTCATTTAAACTTATAAACTCAAAACTCAAAAACTTGTAAACTACTTTAAACTTCAAACCACTTTAAACTTATTAAGTTTAAAGCTCCCAGCTCCCAAGCAACTCCATAGCAACCAAACTTGAGTACCCTAGCAACCGTTTTGCAATACCTATATCTCTGTATCAGAACATCGTATAGAGATGAGGTTTGGCTCTTTTGACTCATGCTAGCAAACAGCACTTCCAACATGCTACACATGCTAGCAGTGAATAGCTACATGCTAATAGCGATTAGTTAAGTGCTATATCATGCCAAGATCATGCTAAGAACTCTATAAAGACTCCATAGTAACCATCTGTGACAACTACCAACCACCTAGCAACACCATAGCAACCACCCAGAACACCATAGCAACCGCCTAGCAATACCATAGCAACCACCCAGAACACCCTAGCAACTGCCTAGCAACCACCCAGAATACCCTAGCAACCACCTAGCAACACCATAGTAACCACCCAGAACACCCTAGCAACCGCCTAGCAACCACCCAGAACACCCTAGCAACCGCCTAGCAACCACCCAGAATACCTTAGCAACCGCCTAGCAACACCATAACAACCACCCAGAACACCCTAGCAACCGCCTAGCAACACCATAGCAACCACCCAGAATACCCTAGCAACCACCTAGCAACACCATAGCAACCACCCAGAACACCCTAGCAACCGCCTAGCAACCACCCAGAACACCCTAGCAACCAACCAGAATACCCTAGCAACCACCTAGTAACACCATAGCAACCACCCAGAACACCCTAGCAACCACCCAAAACACCCTAGCAACCAACCAGAATACCCTAGCAACCGCCTAGCAACCACCCAAAACACCCTAGCAACCACCCAGAACACCCTTGCAACCGCCTAGCAACACCCTAGCAACCACCCAGAACACCCTAGCAACCGCCTAGCAACCACCCAGAACACCTTAGCAACCGCCTAGCAACCACCCAGAATACCCTAGCAACCGCCTAGCAACACCATAGCAACCACCCAGAACACCCTAGCAACCGCCTAGCAACCACCCAGAACACCCTAGCAACTGCCTAGCAACACCATAGCAACCACCCAGAATACCCTAGCAACCGCCTAGCAACCACCCAGAACACCTTAGCAACCACCCAAAACACCCTAGCAACCAAACAGAATACCCTAGCAACCGCCTAGCAACCACTCAAAACACCCTAGCAACCACCTAGCAACCACCCAGAACACCCTAGCAACCGCCTAGTAACACCATAGCAACCACCCAGAACACCCTAGCAACCACCTAGCAACCACCCAAAATACCTTAGCAACCGCCTAGCAACCACCCAAAATACCTTAGCAACCGCCTAGCAACACCATAGCAACCACCCAGAACACCCTAGCAACCGCCTAGCAAAAAAAACGTTCTGGTCCAAACTTTCTCAAGCCAACTTAAAGTTTGTCTCGACGAACTTTTGCATCTAGTTATTATTATTCTTCTGACCCTAAAAATTTACAACTCAAACTCCTCCTAGAGCTTTAACTCCACATACTCCAAACTCGGCACAGACACTCAAACTGATCTGACTCGCGTTGCTATATCTTTTCAGACTGATCGGACTTACGGTTTTCCTAAAAATGACGATCAAAACTCGAAAAAACTCATTCAAAAACTCCCATTGACTTACATTGGGGAGTTCTAAAAAATTCAAACCGACAAAATTTAAATCTAAACACCTTGAAGACTAAACCAAACTGCCATTCTATATACTATATGAGCCATTGAGACTCATTTAAACTAATAAACTCTAAACTCATACACTTATAAACTAACTTATAAACTCATGAATTCATAGACTTATGAACTCTTAAACTCATAAATTAATAAACTCTGAACTCTTAAACTCATTTAAACTTATAAACTCTAAACTCATTAAAACTTATAAACTCTAAACTCATTTAAAACGTATAAACTCTAAACTCAAAAACTCTTACACTTATAAACTCATCAATTTATACACTTATAAACTCTAAACTCATAAACTCTGAGTGTGTGAACACACACACACACACACACACACACACACACACACACTAAACTCATTTAAACTTAAACTCTAAACTCATTTAAACTTATAAACTCAAAACTCAAATTCTCGTAAACTACTTTAAACTTCAAACCACTTCTTAAGTTTAAAGCTTACAGCTTCCAAGCAACTCCATAGCAACCAAACTTGAGTACCCTAGCAACCCTTTTGCAAGACCTATATCTCTGTATCAGAACATCGTATAGAGATGAGGTTTGGCTCTTTTGACTCATGCTAGCAAACAGCACTTCCAACATGCTACACATGCTAGCACTGAATAGCTACATGCTAATAACGAGTAGTTAAGTGCTATATCATGCCAAGATCATGCTAAGAACTCTATAAAGACTCCATAGTAACCATCTGTGACAACTACCAACCACCTAGCAACACCATAGCAACCGCCCAGAACACCCTAGCAACCGCCTAGTAACCGCCCAGAATACCTTAGCAACCGCCTAGCAACACCATAGCAACCACCCAGAACACCCTAGCAACCGCCTAGCAACACCATAGCAACCACCCAGAACACCCTAGCAACCGCCTAGCAACCACCAAGAATACCCTAGCAACCGCCTAGCAACACCATAGCAACCACCCAGAACACCCTAGCAACCGCCTAGCAACCACCCAGAACACCCTAGCAACCGCCTAGCAACCACCCAGAATACCTTAGCAACCGCCTAGCAACACCATAGCAACCACCCAGAACACCCTAGCAACCGCCTAGCAACCACTCAGAATACCCTAGCAACCGCCTAGCAACACCATAGCAACCACCCAGAACACCCTAGCAACCGCCTAGCAACCACCCAGAATACCCTAGCAACCGCCTAGCAACACCATAGCAACCACCCAGAACACCCTAGCAACCGCCTAGCAACCACCCAGAACACCCTAGCAACACCATAGCAACCACTCAGAACACCCTAGCAACCGCCTAGCAACCACCCAGAATACCTTAGCAACCGCCTAGCAACACCATATCAACCACCCAGAACACCCTAGCAACCGCCTAGCAACCACCAAGAATACCCTAGCAACCGCCTAGCAACACCATAGCAACCACCCAGAACACCCTAGCAACCGCCTAGCAACACCATAGCAACCACCCAGAACACCCTAGCAACCGCCTAGCAACCACCCAAAACACCCTAGCAACCGCCTAGCAACCACCCAGAATACCCTAGCAACCGCCTAGAAACAGCATAGCAACCACCCAAAAGACCCTAGCAACCGCCTAGCAACCACCCAAAAGACCCTAGCAACCGCCTAGCAAAAAGCGTTCTGGTCCAAACTTTCTCAAGCCAACTTAAAGTTTGTCTCGACGAACTTTTGCATCTAGTTATTATTATTAATCTTCTGTTAAAAACTGTTGACTCAAACTCGTCCTAGAGCTTTAACTCTACATACTCCAAACTCGGCTCAGACACTCAAACTGATCTGAAGTTAGTTGCTATATATTTTCAGACTGATCGGACTTACGGTTTTCCTAAAAATGACGATCAAAACTCGGAAAAACTCCCATTGACTTACATTAGGGAGTTCTAAAAAATTCAAATTTAGATTCAAACTGACCAACCGACGAAAATTCAAATCAAAATACCTTGAAGACTAAACCAAACTGCCGTTCTATATACTATGAGCCATTGAGACTAATTTAAACTAATGCACTCTAAACTCATACACTTATAAAGTAATTAACTCATGAATTCATAGACTTATGAACTCTAAAACTCATAAATTAATAAACTCTGAACTCTTAAACTCAATTAAATTTATAAACTCTAAACTCATTTAAACTTATAAACTCAAAACTCATTTAAACTTATAAACTGAACTCAAAAACTTGTACACTTATAAACTCATCCATTTACATTTATTCATTTAGCTGACGCTTTTATCCAAAGCGACTTACAATTGCTATAAATGTCAGAGGTCGCACGCCTCTGGAGCAACTAGGGGTTAAGTGTCTTGCTCAGGGACACATTGTTGTCTCACAGTGGATTCGAACCCGGGTCTCTCACACCAAAGGCATGTGTCTTATCCATTGCGCCACACCACCCGCCACACCGCCACATAATTTATACACTTATAAACTCTACACTCATAAACTCTGAGTGTGTGTGTGTGTGTGTGTGTGTACACACACACACACACACACACACACACACACTCTAAACTCATTTAAACTTAAACTCTAAACTCATTTAAACTTATAAACTCAAAACTCAAAAACTCGTAAACTACTTTATACTTCAAACCACTTTAAACTTCTTAAGTTTAAAGCTTCCAGCTCCCAAGCAACTCCATAGCAACCAAACTTGAGTACCCTAGCAACCGTTTTGCAAGACCTATATCTCTGTATCAGAACATCGTATAGAGATGAGGTTTGGCTCTTTTGACTCATGCTAGCAAACAGCACTTCCAACATGCTACACATGCTAGCAGTGAATAGCTACATGCTAATAGCAATTAGTTAAGTGCTATATCATGCCAAGATCATGCTAAGAACTCTATAAAGACTCCATAGTAACCATCTGTGACAACTACCAACCACCTAGTAACACCATAGCAACCACCTAGAACACCCTAGCAACCACCTAGCAACACCCTATCAACCACCCAGAATACCCTAGCAACACCATAGCAACCACCAAAACACCCTAGCAAACACCTAGCAACATCATAGCAACCACCCAGAACACCCTAGCAACCGCCAAAACACCCTAGCAACATCCTAGCAACCACCCAGAATACTCTAGCAACCGCCTAGCAACACCATAGCAACCACCCAGAACACCCTAGCAACCGCCTAGCCCCCACCCAGAATACCCTAGCAACCGCCTAGCAACAGCATAGCAACCACCCAGAACACCCTAGCAACCGCCTAGCAACCACCCAGAATACCCTAGCAACCGCCTAGTAACACCATAGCAACCACCCAGAACACCCTAGCAACCGCCTAGCAACCACCCAGAATACCCTAGCAACCACCTAGCAACATCATAGCAACCAATCAGAATACCCTAGCAACCACCTAGCAACAGCATAGCAACCACCCAGAACACCCTAGCAACCGCCTAGCAACACCCTAGCAACCACCCAGAATACCCTAGCAACACCATAGCAACCACTAAAACACCCTAGCAACCACCTAGCAACATCATAGCAACCAGCCAGAACACCCTAGCAACCGCCTAGCAACACCATAGCAACCACCAAAACACCCTAGCAACATCCTAGCAACCACCCAGAATACCCTAGCAACCGCCTAGCAACACCATAGCAACCACCAAAACACCCTAGCAACCGCCTAGCAACATCATAGCAACCACCAAAATACCCTAGCAACCGCCTAGCAACCACCCAGAATACCCTAGCAACCGCCTAGCAACAACATAGCAACAACCCAGAACACCCTAGCAACCCACTAGAAAACCCCCAACAACTTTTTAACTGTAAACTACTTTAAACTTCAAACTGATTTAAACTTTAGACTAATTTAATCTTCAAACTACTCTAAACTCCAAACTACTTTAAACTTCTTCAAACTTTCTGGTCCGGCTTTCTCAAGCCAACTTAAAGTTTGTCTCGACGAACTTTTGCATCTAGTTAGTGGTGCTTGCTGAAAGCAAGGCATCACTATTGTTATTGCTCATACTTATTATTATTAGTGGTGCTTGCTGAAAGCAAGGCATCACTATTGTTATTGCTCATACTTATTATTATTATTAGTGGTGCTTGCTGAAAGCAAGGCATCACTATTGTTATTGCTCATACTTATTATTATTATTATTCTTATTATTCCGGACAAAAGTTTGGCGCGTAACTCGTCCCGCACCGTTTGTCACAGATCCATGAATGAGGTGTCAAATCGACCGGCTCATTGAGGAGAGGTGTGCTATGACTTTTATAAGCGATCAGGGGTGCGGTGTTCGCCCCAGGGGCGAAAAAGCGGCCAAAAAAGTCCCATTGACTTAACATTGAGACAAACTTTGACCACACGTAGCTCTGAGCGAGGATTTCGCAGAAACGTGTGATTTGCCACATTTGAAGAGGCTGACAGGCTCTGTAAGAACATACCTCACAATGGGGTAAAAGTTGCACCCCTGGGGGGCAGGAGCGTCCCAAATTTGCCCCATTGACTTACTATGGGGAAGGAACGTCCCGTGAAACACACATGCTTTTCCTACTATGGTAAATTGCATAGAGATTTTGTATTGAACGTAGCTCTGGATCACAGTGTCATAGAGACAAGGGGGAGGGCTCATTTTACTCAGACGACCAATCACTCTCTCAGGATCATTGTGAAGCTATCAAGCCACGCCCTAGCAACCATTTAGAGCCCCTTAGCAACAAGTTCCATAGACTTCCATTGAAAGAGTTCAAAGAGATATCTCCAGACTGAATTGTCATAGAAACATGGGGGTGGTCTCATTTGACTCGGGGCAGTAAACAGCCAATCATGAATCACCTCAACACTTCCAAGCCCCTCCCTAGCAACCATTGTCGAGCACCTTAGCAACCAAAATCCAAAGAGGGATATCTTCCATTCTGAATGTCACAGAGGCATGGGAGTTGGTTTATATCATTCATACTGACAAGAAGCCTTTGGAATTTCATCATTGGCAGCTGCCAAGTAACTCCATAGCAACTAAACAGAGTACCCTAGCAACCAAAATCCAAAGAGGCATATCTTCCATTCTGAATGTTACAGAGACATGGGAGTTGGTTTATATCATTCATAGTGACAAGAAGCCTTTGCAGTTTCATCATTGGCATCTGCCAAGCCACTCCATAGCAACCAAACAGAGTACCCTAGCAACCAAAATCCAAAGAGGGATATCTGCCATTCTGAATGTCACAGAGAAATGAGAGTTGGTTTATATCATTCATAGTGACAAGAAGCCTTTGCAGTTTCATCATTGGCAACTGCCAAGCCACTCCCTAGCAACCAAACAGAGTATCCTAGCAACCATTTAGCAAAACGAATATCTCTGTATCAGAACATCGTATAGAGATGGGAGTTGGTTTATATCATTCCTACTGACAAGCCGCCTTTGGAGTTTCATGATTGGCAGCTGCCAAGCCACTCCCTAGCAACCAACAGAGTACCCTAGCAACCAAAATACAAAGAGGCATATCTTCCATTCTGAATGTCACAGAGGCATGGGAGTTGGTTTATATCATTCATACTGACAAGAACAGTTTGCAGTTTCATCATTGGCAGCTGCAAAGCAACTCCATAGCAACCAAACAGATTACCCTAGCAACCAAAATCCAAAGAGGGATATCTTCCAGTCTGAATGTCACAGAGGCATGGGAGTTGGTTTATATCATTCATAGTGACAAGAAGCCTTTGCAGTTTCACCATTGGCAGCTGACAAGCAACTCCATAGCAACCAAACAGAGTACCCTAGCAACCGTTTATCAAGACCCATGTCTCTGCATCAGAACATCGTATAGAGATGGGGGTTGGCTCTTTTGTTTCGGTTGGGAAACAGTCTGTAAATATCACCATGGTAACTGTGTATTCACACCCTAGCAACCATTTAGAACAACCTAGCAACCATATTGCAACATATAGAAGCCATATTTCAGCTCCACAACATCGTACAGACATGGTTGTTGGCTCGTATGCAATCATGTACAACACCCTAGCAACCGAGTGGAGAGTTTTGCCACTGCAAGCACCACTTCACATTTTCTTCAGGAAATGTACATTCTAGTTATTCTTATTATTCCGGACAAAAGTTTGGCGCGTAACTCGTCCCGCACCGTTTGTCACAGATCCATGAATGAGGTGTCAAATCGACCGGCTCATTGAGGAGAGGTGTGCTATGACTTTTATAAGCGATCAGGGGTGCGGTGTTCGCCCCAGGGGCGAAAAAGCGGCCAAAAAAGTCCCATTGACTTAACATTGAGACAAACTTTGACCACACGTAGCTCTGAGCGAGGATTTCGCAGAAACGTGTGATTTGCCACATTTGAAGAGGCTGACAGGCTCTGTAAGAACATACCTCACAATGGGGTAAAAGTTGCACCCCTGGGGGGCAGGAGCGTCCCAAATTTGCCCCATTGACTTACTATGGGGAAGGAACGTCCCGTGAAACACACATGCTTTTCCTACTATGGTAAATTGCATAGAGATTTTGTATTGAACGTAGCTCTGGATCACAGTGTCATAGAGACAAGGGGGAGGGCTCATTTTACTCAGACGACCAATCACTCTCTCAGGATCATTGTGAAGCTATCAAGCCACGCCCTAGCAACCATTTAGAGCCCCTTAGCAACAAGTTCCATAGACTTCCATTGAAAGAGTTCAAAGAGATATCTCCAGACTGAATTGTCATAGAAACATGGGGGTGGTCTCATTTGACTCGGGGCAGTAAACAGCCAATCATGAATCACCTCAACACTTCCAAGCCCCTCCCTAGCAACCATTGTCGAGCACCTTAGCAACCAAAATCCAAAGAGGGATATCTTCCATTCTGAATGTCACAGAGGCATGGGAGTTGGTTTATATCATTCATACTGACAAGAAGCCTTTGGAATTTCATCATTGGCAGCTGCCAAGTAACTCCATAGCAACTAAACAGAGTACCCTAGCAACCAAAATCCAAAGAGGCATATCTTCCATTCTGAATGTTACAGAGACATGGGAGTTGGTTTATATCATTCATAGTGACAAGAAGCCTTTGCAGTTTCATCATTGGCATCTGCCAAGCCACTCCATAGCAACCAAACAGAGTACCCTAGCAACCAAAATCCAAAGAGGGATATCTGCCATTCTGAATGTCACAGAGAAATGAGAGTTGGTTTATATCATTCATAGTGACAAGAAGCCTTTGCAGTTTCATCATTGGCAACTGCCAAGCCACTCCCTAGCAACCAAACAGAGTATCCTAGCAACCATTTAGCAAAACGAATATCTCTGTATCAGAACATCGTATAGAGATGGGAGTTGGTTTATATCATTCCTACTGACAAGCCGCCTTTGGAGTTTCATGATTGGCAGCTGCCAAGCCACTCCCTAGCAACCAACAGAGTACCCTAGCAACCAAAATACAAAGAGGCATATCTTCCATTCTGAATGTCACAGAGGCATGGGAGTTGGTTTATATCATTCATACTGACAAGAACAGTTTGCAGTTTCATCATTGGCAGCTGCAAAGCAACTCCATAGCAACCAAACAGATTACCCTAGCAACCAAAATCCAAAGAGGGATATCTTCCAGTCTGAATGTCACAGAGGCATGGGAGTTGGTTTATATCATTCATAGTGACAAGAAGCCTTTGCAGTTTCACCATTGGCAGCTGACAAGCAACTCCATAGCAACCAAACAGAGTACCCTAGCAACCGTTTATCAAGACCCATGTCTCTGCATCAGAACATCGTATAGAGATGGGGGTTGGCTCTTTTGTTTCGGTTGGGAAACAGTCTGTAAATATCACCATGGTAACTGTGTATTCACACCCTAGCAACCATTTAGAACAACCTAGCAACCATATTGCAACATATAGAAGCCATATTTCAGCTCCACAACATCGTACAGACATGGTTGTTGGCTCGTATGCAATCATGTACAACACCCTAGCAACCGAGTGGAGAGTTTTGCCACTGCAAGCACCACTTCACATTTTCTTCAGGAAATGTACATTCTAGTTATTATTCTTATTATTCCGGACAAAAGTTTGGCGCGTAACTCGTCCCGCACCGTTTGTCACAGATCCATGAATGAGGTGTCAAATCGACCGGCTCATTGAGGAGAGGTGTGCTATGACTTTTATAAGCGATCAGGGGTGCGGTGTTCGCCCCAGGGGCGAAAAAGCGGCCAAAAAAGTCCCATTGACTTAACATTGAGACAAACTTTGACCACACGTAGCTCTGAGCGAGGATTTCGCAGAAACGTGTGATTTGCCACATTTGAAGAGGCTGACAGGCTCTGTAAGAACATACCTCACAATGGGGTAAAAGTTGCACCCCTGGGGGGCAGGAGCGTCCCAAATTTGCCCCATTGACTTACTATGGGGAAGGAACGTCCCGTGAAACACACATGCTTTTCCTACTATGGTAAATTGCATAGAGATTTTGTATTGAACGTAGCTCTGGATCACAGTGTCATAGAGACAAGGGGGAGGGCTCATTTTACTCAGACGACCAATCACTCTCTCAGGATCATTGTGAAGCTATCAAGCCACGCCCTAGCAACCATTTAGAGCCCCTTAGCAACAAGTTCCATAGACTTCCATTGAAAGAGTTCAAAGAGATATCTCCAGACTGAATTGTCATAGAAACATGGGGGTGGTCTCATTTGACTCGGGGCAGTAAACAGCCAATCATGAATCACCTCAACACTTCCAAGCCCCTCCCTAGCAACCATTGTCGAGCACCTTAGCAACCAAAATCCAAAGAGGGATATCTTCCATTCTGAATGTCACAGAGGCATGGGAGTTGGTTTATATCATTCATACTGACAAGAAGCCTTTGGAATTTCATCATTGGCAGCTGCCAAGTAACTCCATAGCAACTAAACAGAGTACCCTAGCAACCAAAATCCAAAGAGGCATATCTTCCATTCTGAATGTTACAGAGACATGGGAGTTGGTTTATATCATTCATAGTGACAAGAAGCCTTTGCAGTTTCATCATTGGCATCTGCCAAGCCACTCCATAGCAACCAAACAGAGTACCCTAGCAACCAAAATCCAAAGAGGGATATCTGCCATTCTGAATGTCACAGAGAAATGAGAGTTGGTTTATATCATTCATAGTGACAAGAAGCCTTTGCAGTTTCATCATTGGCAACTGCCAAGCCACTCCCTAGCAACCAAACAGAGTATCCTAGCAACCATTTAGCAAAACGAATATCTCTGTATCAGAACATCGTATAGAGATGGGAGTTGGTTTATATCATTCCTACTGACAAGCCGCCTTTGGAGTTTCATGATTGGCAGCTGCCAAGCCACTCCCTAGCAACCAACAGAGTACCCTAGCAACCAAAATACAAAGAGGCATATCTTCCATTCTGAATGTCACAGAGGCATGGGAGTTGGTTTATATCATTCATACTGACAAGAACAGTTTGCAGTTTCATCATTGGCAGCTGCAAAGCAACTCCATAGCAACCAAACAGATTACCCTAGCAACCAAAATCCAAAGAGGGATATCTTCCAGTCTGAATGTCACAGAGGCATGGGAGTTGGTTTATATCATTCATAGTGACAAGAAGCCTTTGCAGTTTCACCATTGGCAGCTGACAAGCAACTCCATAGCAACCAAACAGAGTACCCTAGCAACCGTTTATCAAGACCCATGTCTCTGCATCAGAACATCGTATAGAGATGGGGGTTGGCTCTTTTGTTTCGGTTGGGAAACAGTCTGTAAATATCACCATGGTAACTGTGTATTCACACCCTAGCAACCATTTAGAACAACCTAGCAACCATATTGCAACATATAGAAGCCATATTTCAGCTCCACAACATCGTACAGACATGGTTGTTGGCTCGTATGCAATCATGTACAACACCCTAGCAACCGAGTGGAGAGTTTTGCCACTGCAAGCACCACTTCACATTTTCTTCAGGAAATGTACATTCTAGTTATTATTATTATTATTATTATTCCGAGACTAAAATTTCTATATGAAACTCCTCCTAGAGCTTTAACTCTACATACTCCAAACTCGGCTCAGACACTCAAACTGATCTGACTCGCGTTGCTATATCTTTTCAGACTGATCGGACTTACGGTTTTCCTAAAAATGACGATCAAAACTCGGAAAAACTCCCATTGACTTGCATTGGGGAGTTCTAAAAAATTCAAATTTAGATTCAAACTCACCAACCGACGAAAATTCAAATCAAAATACCTTGAAGACTAAACCAAACTGCCGTTCTATATACTATATGAGCCATTGAGACTCATTTAAACTAATGCACTCTAAACTCATACACTTATAAACTAATTAACTTATAAACTCATGAATTCATAGACTTATGAACTCTTAAACTCATAAATTAATAAACTCTGAACTCTTAAACTCATTTAAACGTATAAACTCTAAACTCATTTAAACTTATAAACTCAAAGCTCAAAAACTCATACACTTATAAACTCATCAATTTATACACTTATAAACTCTAAACTCATAATCTCTTGAGTGTGTGTGTGTGTGTGTGTCTGAGTGAGTGTGTGAGCGAGTTAGTGTGTGTGTGTGTGTGTGTGTGTGTGTGTGTGTGTGTGCGTGTGTGTGTGTGTGTGTGTGTGTGTGTGTGTATCTATCTAACTTATTTATCTATCTATCTGTCATAAACTTCAAACTACTGTAAACTACTTTAAACTTCAAACCACTTTAAACTTCTTACGTTTAAAGCTCCCAGCTCCCAAGCAACTCCATAGCAACCAAACTTGAGTACCCTAGCAACCGTTTTGCAAGACCTATATCTCTGTATCAGAACATCGTATAGAGATTAGGTTTGGCTCTTTTGACTCATGCTAGCAAACAGCACTTCCAACATGCTACACATGCTAGCAGTGAATAGCTACATGCTAATAGCGATTAGTTAAGTGCTAAATCATACCAAGATCATGCAAACAACTATATCAAAACTCCATAGTAACCATCTGTGACAACTACCAACCACCTAGCAGCACCATAGCAACCACCCAGAACACCCTAGCAACTGCCTAGCAACCACCCAGAACACCCTAGCAACCGCCTAGCAACACCATAGCAACCACACAGAACACCCTAGCAACTGCCTAGCAACCACCCAGAATACCCTAGCAACCGCCTAGCAACACCATAGTAACCACCCAGAACACCCTAGCAACCGCCTAGCAACCACCCAGAATACCCTAGCAACCGCCTAGTAACCGCCTAGCAACCACTCAAAACACCCTAGCAACACCATAGCAACCACCCAGAACACCCTAGCAACCGCCTAGCAACACCATAGCAACCACCCAGAACACCCTAGCAACTGCCTAGAAACACCATAGCAACCACCCAGAACACCCTAGCAACTGCCTAGCAACCACCCAGAACACCCTAGCAACCGCATAGCAACACCATAGCAACCACCCAGAACACCCTAGCAACTGCCTAGCAACCACCCAGAATACCCTAGCAACCGCCTAGCAACCACCCAGCAACCACCCAGAATACCTTAGCAACACCATTGCAACCACCCAGAACACCCTAGCAACCGCCTAGCAACACCATAGCAACCACCCAGAACACCCTAGCAACTGCTTAGCAACCACCCAGAATACCCTAGCAACCGCCTAGCAACCACCCAGCAACCACCCAGAACACCCTAGCAACACCATAGCAACCACCCAGAACACCCTAGCAACCGCCTAGCAACCACCCAGAACACCCTAGCAACCGCCTAGCAATAGCATAGCAAAGCCTAGCAACACCCTAGCAACCACTCAGAATACCCTAGCAACTGCCTAGCAACACCATAGCAAACACCAAAACACCCTAGCAACCGCCTAGCAACACCATAGCAACCACCCAGAACACCATAGCAACCGCCTAGCAACCACCCAGAATACCTTAGCAACCGCCTAGCAACACCATAGCAACTACCCAGAACACCCTAGCAACCGCCTAACAACCACCCAGAACACCCTAGCAACCACCTAGCAACAGCATAACAACCACCCAGAACACCCTAGCAACCGCCTAGCAACACCATAGCAACCACCCAGAATACCCTAGCAACCGCCTAGCAACACCATAGCAACCACCCAGAACACCCTAGCAACCGCCTAGCAACACCATAGCGACCACCCATAACATCCTAGCAACCGCCTAGCAAAAAACGTTCTGGTCCAAACTTTCTCAAGCCAACTTCAAAGTTTGTCTCGACGAACTTTTGCATCTAGTTATTATTATTATTCCGAGACTAAAATTTCTATATGAAACTCCTCCTAGAGCTTTAACTCTACATACTCCAAACTCGGCTCAGACACTCAAACTGATCTGACTCGCGTTGCTATATCTTTTCAGACTGATCGGACTTACGGTTTTCCTAAAAATGACGATCAAAACTCGGAAAAACTCCCATTGACTTGCATTGGGGAGTTCTAAAAAATTCAAATTTAGATTCAAACTCACCAACCGACGAAAATTCAAATCAAAATACCTTGAAGACTAAACCAAACTGCCGTTCTATATACTATATGAGCCATTGAGACTCATTTAAACTAATGAACTCTAAACTCATACACTTATAAACTAATTAACTTATAAACTCATGAATTCATAGACTTATGAACTCTTAAACTCATAAATTAATAAACTCTGAACTCTTAAACTCATTAAAACTTATAAACTCTAAACTCATTTAAACTTATAAACTCTAAACTCATTTAAAACTTATAAACTCTAAACTCAAAAACTCTAACACTTATAAACTCATCAATTTATACACTTATAAACTCTAAACTCATAAACTCTGAGTATGTGTGTGTGTGTCACACACACACACACACACACACACACACACACACACACACACACACACACACACACACACACTAAACTCATTTAAACTTAAACTCTAAACTCATTTAAACTTGTAAACTCAAAACTCGTAAACTACTTTAAACTTCACACCACTTTAAACTTAAGTTAAAGCTTCCAGCTCCCAAGCAACTCCATAGCAACCAAACTTGAGTACCCTAGCAACCGTTTTGCAAGACCTATATCTCTGTATCAGAACATCGTATAGAGATGAGGTTTGGCTCTTTTGACTCATGCTAGCAAACAGCACTTCCAACATGCTACACATGCTAGCAGTGAATAGCTACATGCTAATAGCAATGAGTTAAGTGCTATATCATGCCAAGATCATGCTAAGAACTCTATAAAGACTCCATAGTAACCATCTGTGACAACTACCAACCACGTAGTAACATCATAGCAACCACCCAGAATACCTTAGCAACACCATAGCAACCACCCAGGACACCCTAGCAACCGCCTAGCAACCACCTAGAATACTCTAGCAACCACCTAGCAACACCATAGCAACCACCCAGAACACCCTAGCAACTGCCTAGCAACCACCCAAAACACCCTAGAAACCGCCTAGCAACCACCCAGAACACCCTAGCAACCACCTAGCAACACCCTAGCAACCACCCAGAACACCCTAGCAACACCCTAGCAACCACCCAGAACACCCTAGCAACCGCCTAGCAACCACCTAGAATACTCTAGCAACCACCTAGCAACACCATAGCAACCACCCAGAACACCCTATCAACTGCCTAGCAACCACCCAAAACACCCTAGCAACCGCCTAGCAACCACCCAGAACACCCTAGCAACCACCTAGCAACACCCTAGCAACCACCCAGAACACCCTAGCAACCACCTAGCAACACCCTAGCAACCACCCAGAACACCCTAGCAACCGCCTAGCAACCACCTAGAATACTCTAGCAACCACCTAGCAACACCATAGCAACCACCCAGAACACCCTAGCAACTGCCTAGCAACCACCCAAAACACCCTAGCAACCGCCTAGCAACCACCCAGAACACCCTAGCAACCACCTAGCGACACCCTAGCAACCACCCAGAACACCCTTGCAACCACCTAGCAACACCCTAGCAACCACCCAGAACACCCTAGCAACCACCTAGCAACACCCTAGCAACCACCCAGAACACCCTAGCAACCGCCTAGCAACACCCTAGCAACCACCCAAAATACCTTAGCAACTGCCTAGCAACACCCTAGCAACCGCCTAGCAACACCCTAGCAACCGCCTAGCAACACCCTAGCAACCACCCAGAACACCCTAGCAACCACCTAGCAACCACCCAGAATACCCTAGCAACCGCCTAGCAACAGCATAGCAACCACCCAGAACACCCTAGCAACAGCATAGCAACCACCCAAAACACCCTAGCAACCGCCTAGCAACCACCCAGAATACCCTAGCAACCGCCTAGCAACAGCATAGCAACCACCCAGAACACCCTAGCAACTACCTAGCAACCACCCAAAACACCCTAGCAACCGCCTAGCAACCACCCAGAACACCCTAGCAACCACCTAGCGACACCCTAGCAACCACCCAGAACACCCTTGCAACCACCTAGCAACACCCTAGCAACCACCCAGAACACCCTAGCAACCACCTAGCAACACCCTAGCAACCACCCAGAACACCCTAGCAACCGCCTAGCAACACCCTAGCAACCACCCAAAATACCTTAGCAACTGCCTAGCAACACCCTAGCAACCGCCTAGCAACACCCTAGCACCCGCCTAGCAACACCCTAGCAACCACCCAGAACACCCTAGCAACCACCTAGCAACCACCCAGAATACCCTAGCAACCGCCTAGCAACAGCATAGCAACCACCCAGAACACCCTAGCAACAGCATAGCAACCACCCAAAACACCCTAGCAACCGCCTAGCAACCACCCAGAATACCCTAGCAACCGCCTAGCAACAGCATAGCAACCACCCAGAACACCCTAGCAACCGCCTAGCAACCACCCAGAATACCCTAGCAACCGCCAAGCAACACCATAGCAACCACCCAGAATACCTTAGCAACCGCCTAGCAACACCATAGCAACTACCCAGAACACCCTAGCAACCGCCTAACAACCACCCAGAACACCCTAGCAACCACCTAGCAACAGCATAACAACCACCCAGAACACCCTAGCAACCGCCTAGCAACACCATAGCAACCACCCAGAATACCCTAGCAACCGCCTAGCAACACCATAGCAACCACCCAGAACACCCTAGCAACCGCCTAGCAACACCATAGCGACCACCCATAACATCCTAGCAACCGCCTAGCAAAAAACGTTCTGGTCCAAACTTTCTCAAGCCAACTTCAAAGTTTGTCTCGACGAACTTTTGCATCTAGTTATTATTCTTCTGAGACTAAAAAAAACTAAATGGATCTCCTCCTAGAGCTTTACTCCTAGAACTCTACATACTCCAAATTCGGCTCAGACACTCAAACTGATCTGACTCGAGTTGCTATATCTTTTCAGACTGATCGGACTTACGGTTTTCCTAAAAATGACGATCAAAACTCGAAAAAACTCATTCAAAAACTCCATTGACTTGCATTGGGGAGTTCTAAAAAATTCAAATCCAGATGCAAACTGACCAACCGACGAAAATTCAAATCTAAACACTTTGAAGACTAAACCAAACTGCCGTTCTATATACTATATGAGCCATTGAGACTCAATTAAACTAATAAACTCATCTATCTATCTACTTCAAACTATTTTAAACTTTACACTACTTTAAACTTCAAACTAAATTAAACGTCAAACTAATATACACTTTAAAACTACTTTAAACTTCAAACTTAAGCTTTAACTCATTTAAACTTATAAACTCTAAACTCATTTAAACTTATAAACTCAAAACTCATTTAAACTTACAAACTAAACTCAAAAACTTGTACACTTATAAACTCTAAACTCATAAACTCTGAGTGTGTGTGTGTGTGTGTGTGTGTGTGTGTGTGTGTGTGTGTGTGTGTGTGTGTGTGTGTGTGTGAACACACACACACACACACACACTCTAAACTCATTTAAACAAACTCTAAACTCATTTAAACTTATAAACTCAAAACTCAAAAACTCGTAATCTACTTTAAACTTCAAACCACTTTAAACTTCTTAAGTTTAAAGTTCCCAGCTCCCAAACAACTCCATAGCAACCAAACTTGAGTACCCTAGCAACCGTTTTACAAGACCTATATCTCTGCATCAGAACATCGTAAAGAGATGAGGTTTGGCTCTTTTGACTCATGCTAGCAAACAGCACTTCCAACATGCTACACATGCTAGCAGTGAATAGCTACATGCTAATAGAGATTAGTTAAGTGCTAAATCATGCCAAGATCATGCTAAGAACTCTATAAAAACTCCATAGTAACCATCTGTGACAACTACCAACCACCTAGTAACACCATAGCAACCACCCAGCAACACCCTAGCAACCACACAGAATACCCTAGCAACACCATAGCAAACATCATAACACCCTAGTAACCACCTAGCAACACCATAGCAACCACCCAGAACACCCTAGCAACACCATAGCAACCACCCAGAACACCTTAGCAACCGCCTAGCAACCACCCAAAACACCCTAGCAACACCATAACAACCACCCAGAACACCCTAGCAACCGCCTAGCAACCACCCAGAATACCCTAGCAACCGCCTAGCAACCACCCAGAACACCCTAGCAACCGCCTAGCAACACCATAGCAACCACCCAGAACACCCTAGCAACACCATAGCAACCACCCAGAACACCATAGCAACCGCCTAGCAACCACCCAAAACACCTTAGCAACCACCCAGAACACCCTAGCAACCGCCTAGCAACACCATAGCAACCACCCAGAACACCCTAGCAACCGCCTAGCAACCACCCAAAACACCCTAGCAACCACCTAGCAACCACCCAGAATACCCTAGCAACCGCCTAGCAACACCATAGCAACCACCCAGAACACCCTAGCAACACCATAACAACCACCCAGAACACCCTAGCAACCGCCTAGCAACCACCCAGAATACCCTAGCAACCACCCAGAATACCCTAGCAACCGCCTAGCAACCACCCAGAACACCCTAGCAACCGCCTAGCAACACCATAGCAACCACCCAGAACACCCTAGCAACACCATAGCAACCACCCAGAACACCATAGCAACCGCCTAGCAACCACCCAAAACACCTTAGCAACCACCCAGAACACCCTAGCAACCGCCTAGCAACACCGTAGCAGCCACCCAGAACACCCTAGCAACCGCCTAGCAACACCATAGCAACCACCAAAATACCCTAGCAACCGCCTAGCAACAGCATAGCAACCACCCAGAATAACCAAGCAACCGCCTAGCAACACCATAGCAACCACCCAGAACACCCTAGCAACCGCCTAGCAACCACCCAGAATACCCTAGCAACCGCCTAGCAACACCCTAGCAACCCATTAGAAAAACCCCAACAACTTTTTAACTGTAAACTACTTTAAACTTCAAACTGATTTAAACTTTAAACTAATTTAAACTTGAAACTACTTTAAACTTCAAACTAATTTAAACTTTAAAGTAATTTAAACTTTAAACTACTTTAAACTTCAAACTAATTCAAACTTTAAAGTAATTTAAACTTTAAACTAATTTTAACTTCAAACTAATTTAAACTTTAAACTAACCCTAACTTCAAACTACTTTAAACTCCAAACTACATTAAACTTCTTCAAACTTTCTGGTCCAGCTTTCTCAAGCCAACTTAAAGTTTGTCTCGACAAACTTTTTAATCTAGTTAGTGGTGCTTGCTGAAAGCAAGGCATCACTATTGTTATTGCTCATACTTATTATTAGTGGTGCTTGCTGAAAGCAAGGCATCACTATTGTTATTGCTCATACTTATTATTCTTATTATTAGTGGTGCTTGCTGAAAGCAAGGCATCACTATTGTTATTGCTCATACTTATTATTAGTGGTGCTTGCTGAAAGCAAGGCATCACTATTGTTATTGCTCATACTTATTATTATTATTAGTGGTGCTTTTTTAAAAGCATCACTATTGTTATTGCTCATACTTATTATTCTTATTATTATTATTCTGGACAAAGTTTGGCGCGAAACTCGCCCTGCACCGTTTGTCACAGACCCCTGAGTGAAGTGTCAAATCAACCGGCTTATTGAGGAGAGGTGTGCTATGACTTTTCTAAGCGATCGGGTGTACGATGTTCGCACAGCGGACGAAAAAGCGGCCAAAAAAGTCCCCATTGACTTTACATTGGGCATTCTAAAAATATTTGAATCCCAACCGACGTTTTCACACACACACCACTCCAAAGGGCCTGACAGCCCTGCGTCTCTCCCTCTCTCTCTCCCTCAGAGGATTTATATTATCAAGCAGCCAATAAGTTATGGCCTAAAATCTTCATAGCCACACCCTAGCAACCAGTTTCAGCACCCTAGCAACCACTAAGAGCTCCCTAGCAACCACCCTAAACCAAAAAAAAACATTTTTTTATTTTTTTTATATTTTTTAAAGCAATTTTACTCTCGTGGCCTTGCGATATCGCTCCATGCTTGTGCCTATTCGACCATAGGCACGAGGCCTGCGTACTGAAGGCACTCATTATTAAAGATTTTAATAACTCTATAAAAACTCCATAGTAACCATATTTGACAACTACCAACCACCTAGTAACACCATAGCAACTAACAAAAACACCTTAGCAACCACCCTGAACACCCTAGCAACGTCTAGAAATGCTCTAGTAACCACAAAAAACTCTAGCAAGCACCCAGAACACCCTAGCAACTGCCTAGCAACCACCTAGAACACCTAGCAACTGCCTAGCAACCACCCAGAACACCTAGCAACCACCCAGAACACCCTAGCAACTGCCTAGCAATGCCCTAGTATCCACCCAGAATACCATAGCAACTGCCTAGCAACACCATAGCAACCACCCAGAACACCCTAGCAACCACCTAGCAACGCCCTAGCAACCACCAAGAATACCCTAGCAACTGCCTAGCAACCACCAAGAATACCCTAGCAACTGCCTAGCAACCACCCAGAACACCTTAGCAACTGCCTAGCAACACCATAGCAACCACCCAGAACACCCTAGCAACCACCTGGCAACAGCATCTTGCTAAAAACATAATGGCAACATGCTAATCAAGCTAGCATCATGCTAGCAACATGCTAATCAAGCTAGCATCATGCTAGCAACATGCTAATCATGCTAGCATTATGCTACCAACATGCTAATAAAGCTAGCATCATGCTAACAACATGCTAATAATGCTAGCATTATGCTAGTAACATGCTAATCAAGCTAGCATAATGTGAATCAAGCTAGCATCATGCTAGCAACATGCTAATCATGCTAGCATTAGGCTACCAACATGCTAATAAAGCTAGCATCATGCTAACAACATGCTAATCAAGCTAGCATAATGCTAGCATCATGCTAACCAAGCTAGCATCATGCTAGCAACATGCTAATCATGCTAGCAACATGTTAATCATGTTAGCATCTAGCTAAAAACATGCTAGCAACATGCTAATCATGCTAGCATCTTGTTAAAAGCATGGTAGCAACATGCTAATCATGCTAGCATCATCCAACCAACATGCTAATCATGCTAACAACATGCTAATCCTGCTAGCATCATTCTAACAACATGTTAATCATAGTAAATCATGCTGGAATGTGTTAAATCGTAATAAATCATCTTAGAAACATGGTAAATCGTGGTAAATAATGCTAAAATGTGGTATATCATGGTATCACAACATGTCAATTGTGTTAGCATCTGCCCAGTGGCGAATTTTGCCACTGCAAGCACCACTTCACATTTTCTTCAGGAAATGTACATTCTAGTTATTATTATTATTATTCTGGACAAAGTTTGGCGCGTAACTCGCCCCGCACCGTTGGTCTCAGACCCATGAATGAGGTGTCAAATCGACCGGCTCATTAAGGAGAGGTGTGCTATGACTTTTATAAGCGATCGGGGGTGCGATGTTCGCCCCAGGGGCGAAAAAGCGCCCAAAAAAGTCCCATTGACTTAACATTGCGACGAACTTTGACCACACGTAGCTCTGAGCGAGGATTTCGCAGAAATGTGTGATTTGCCACATTTGAAGAGGCTGACATGCTCTGTAAGAACATACCTCACAATGGGGTAAAAGTTGCACCCCTGGGGGGCAGGAGATGCCCAAAGTTGCCCCATTGACTTACTATGGGGAAGGAACGTCCCGTGAAACACACATGCTTTTCCTACTATGGTAAATTGCATAGGGACTTTGTATTGAACGTAGCTCTGGATCAAAGTGTCATAGAGACAAGGGGGAGGGCTCATTTTACTCAGATGACCAGTCAGTCTCTCAGGATCATTGTGAAGCTATCAAGCCACGCCCTAGCAACCATTTAGAGCCCCTTAGCAACAAGTTCCATAGACTTCCATTGAAAGAGTTCAAAGAGATATCTCCAGACTTAATTGTCATAGAAACATGGGGGTGATCTCATTT
This sequence comes from Scardinius erythrophthalmus, assembly GCF_964197995.2. NCBI lineage: Eukaryota > Metazoa > Chordata > Actinopteri > Cypriniformes > Leuciscidae > Scardinius > Scardinius erythrophthalmus. Next base: position 17,989,678 of record NC_138222.1, read on the forward strand.
GACTCGGGGCACCAAACAGCCAATCATGAATCCCCTCAACACTTCCAAGCCCCTCCCTAGCAACCATTGTCGCGCACCTTAGCAACCAAAATCCAAAGAGGGATATCTTCCATTCTGAATGTCACAGAGGCATGGGAGTTGGTTTATATCATTCATAGTGACAAGAAGCCTTTGGAGTTTCATGATTGGCAGCTGACAAGCCACTCCCTAGCAACCAAACAGAGTACCCTAGCAACCAATATCCAAAGAGGGATATCTTCCATTCTGAATGTCGCAGAGCCATGGGAGTTGGTTTATATCATTGATAGTGACAACAAGCCTTTGGAGTTTCATGATTGGCAGCTGACAAGCCACTCCATAGCAACCAAACAGAGTACCCTAGCAACCAAAATCCAAAGAGGGATATCTTCCATTCTGAATGTCGCAGAGGCATGGGAGTTGGTTTATATCATTCATACCGGCAAGCAGCCTTTGGAGTTTCATGACTGG